>NC_133437.1:7635964-7808464 GCF_011762505.2 Arvicanthis niloticus
AGAGGAAGGAATGTCTGTCCTAACACAGAGGAAGGAATGTCTGTCCTAACACAGAGGAAGGAATGTCTGTCCTAACACAGAGGAAGGAATGTCTCTCCTAACACAGAGGAAGGAATGTCTGTCCTAACACAGAGGAAGGAATGTCTGTCCTAACACAGAGGAAGGAATGTCTCTCCTAACACAGAGGAAGGAATGTCTCTCCTAACACAGAGGAAGGAATGTCTCTCCTAACACAGAGGCCTCACTTGGGGAGCAGTGTGTGCCTGTTTCGGAGGCAGATTGTCCAGTTTAGAGGCATGTTTGCCTGCACCCAGTCTGTAGGATTGTTTCCTTGAGAAGAGAGCAAGAGCCACCTTGCTCCTCACAGTGTCGGTGGTCTCCTGGATTGATCACAGTACCCAGGTCGTTTAACATGGGGTGTTTAGAGAAATGAGATGTCTGGACAGAGTGGAAATGATGCTGTCATGACAAACCTATAATGAAGGCACATAAAAGCACCACAGTAGAGTGTTGGCACAGGCTACCTTGGAACCAGACTCCAGGCTTTAGATCTTGGTTCTGACTCTGTCTGTGTAACTTGGTTAGTTTACCTGTGTGTGACTCATTTTCATCTATGAAGTAGGGAATAGGGTATCGTGTTGTAGGACTTTGGGAGGTCAGTAGGTGATTAGCATGCGAATTGTTAAAGATCGTAGTGGATAGTAAAAACTATTAAATGCTGGTATTATGGTTAAGAATAATCCCAGCACTCAGGATGAAGAAGAAACCCATGCTCTGTAAGTTTGAGGTCAGCCTAGTCTGCATAAGGAACCCTAGGCCAGACAGAGCTGGTGACACCCTGTCTCCAAGCAAAAAACATAGAGTTTGTGTCAGTGGAGAGAAAATAGTGCTTTCTTTGTTTCAGAATTCAGAAGTTGGAAATATATTTGTGTTGTTGGGACATAAAACATTCTATAATCTCACTGTTTTACAGTTTGAAGGCTACTTTAAGCATTATTCATAGTTTTGCACAAACATTTTTTTTCATAGGTACCATTTTAAGAATTGTAGTTTTTAGTATTTTACTACTTAAGAACAGAGTTTCATGTTACCTAAACCTTAGCTTTATGGAGCATTTGTTGTTGCCTAAGGACACCGTCCCACAGATATCTCCATATGTGCCTGGGCTTATTGGGCTCTCTCCATTATGAGAAAAAAACATTCAGGTACATTCAGTGCAGGGGTAGCTAGCATCATAGAGGCTAATGAGTAGCAGGTATTTCAGGAATTTCTGCTTTTAAGGGAAGGTCAATAGAAGTGAAATATTTTTACTTCATTTGTACCTGGCTTGTATTCCTTACATCTTAAATCCTATCTAAAATAAAATGTTACAGCATTTTCATTTTGATTATTTTTCTAACACTGAAATTTTTGCATTTGGCGAGAAGAATGGTAGTTAAAATTACCAAGAAAGTTTGTTGAGGACCTTAGGATATAAGTGCAGATGACGGTCCGTTTTGATTCTGTGTGTGTGAGAGAGATTGCTCTCGAGGGTCAAAGTTGTGAGCTGTAGCCCCGGGACTGAATTTGACTGTGTTCTCTGTGCTTCCCACATTTGTGGACGCTGCTTCTCTGCTACCATGTAATACTCTAGACTGTGAGCTGAGGACCCCTGAAAACCTAAAATGTTTCCTGCCAGGCCTTTTATAGGAAATCTTTGTCAAGTCTTCACCCAGGGAAATTCATGTTTTTGCAGAGGAGATTTTTATTTTAACTTAAATCTTTAGGGATCCAAGATTTCCAAGAAGATTGTAGTAGAGACGATGCGTGTAGCATGGAGGGTGACAAAGCACTGTGGTACTAGATGTTCAGGACACTGAGGCGCGGGAGCTCATGCAGGCCCTCCGTTAGAGGAGGCTCAGAGCACCAGGAAGGCAGCCTTGAGTCAGACTGATGTCTTACGGAGGGAAGTAAGATGGAACTTCAGTCAGCGGAGTTCAAGGAATGGGCGATTGTGTTTTACAACGGTAACTGATGAGAAGATCAAAGATGAGCTGAAGCGATTTTGGAGGCAGAAAGTTCTAGACTTTATGATCAAGATTGTTAGCGTGAAAAGAAAGAGGCTCTATTTGAGAGTAAAGCAAGATAGTGTCTTCAGACCTGTAGTGTGCAATACTTGAATAATTAAGGGACACTCATGGGGGTGAGGGTGATGCTGCTGTTTCCGAGTCAGTGGTGCAGCTCCCTCTCCTCCAGTGCAGTGTAAGAGGAGCAGAGCCCATATGGAAGTGCTCTAGAAGGACGGGAAAGTCTAACACTTTGGAGTTTGAAGTGAGTATTCTATGTTTGGATAGGAACTTTCTAACATTTTAAAAATTTATTTATTTTTAATGTAGGAGTGCTCTGTTTGCACGTATACCTACATGCCAGAAGAGGGTGTCAGATCCCCTTATAGATCCCTGTATAGATGGTTGGGAGCTACCATGTGCTTGCTGAGAATTGAACTCAGGATCTCTGGAAGAGCAGCCAGTGCTCTTAACCGCTGACCCATTTCATCTGCCCTCATGATTAACATCTTCCATGATTTTGATTTGTTTCAGAATTTGCTGTTTCCTTACGTGATTTTTATAATATTTTTGATGGAAGGACATTTCCAAGAGTGTAGTTAAATTGTATACTTTTGTAATTGGTTTTAGTGTGCTTTATATTATTACAATGTAAAAATCAAAACAACAAAAAGTAGTTGCATGGACAGAAATTTGGAACTTTGTGAACCAGGTGATGTCTTAGCTATGTGTGTGCTAATTACTTTAAATCCTCCTGTTGGATTATAGGTGTGGGCCACCATGCCTGGTTTGTCTGGTGATGTCTTAGCTATGTGTGTTAATTACTTTAAATCCTCCTGTTGGATTATAGGTGTGGGCCACCATGCCTGGTTTGTTTCCATTGGAAAAAAAGATGTCTTACAAAGAAGTTGTACGTGTAGAACAGAAGTGGAAGGTGACAGTGTAGAGGAGAGTCACCAGAAAATGCTTAATGTTGGGTGATGCTTCAGCTGCTCACAGTTATGGGCAGTTACAAGTCCTCAGAAAAGTGCATTCTGTCAGAGTACCGATAGGCGGTTTTATAGTCAAATCTGTCTGAAGTACTGATAGAGCGTGCCAGCGGGCGAGTGTACATGTTGGTGTAGCTTTTGTGGCTTTAAGCCCACTAGTGTTTGCAACAGTCTGCCTTTCTGTTCACCTGTCATGTATGTTACTTAATCGATGAAGAAAATTTCGTAACAGTTTTTTTCCTTGTCCTGCTTTCTCGTTGGGACTGAATTCAAAATAAGTTGAGTGTGTGCCATAGAGTTAAGTGTGGTGTTTTATTTTGGTGTTATGGCTGTAGGTATGCCAATTCCTGTTATTGAATATTTATGAGCTTTGATTTGCATACTTATAGTAATAGACTTCAATTACTTTTTTGGAAATGTTTTTTTGGATAAAATTAATGGCAAAAGATAATTTTGGATAGATGTGTAGTTGATGTAACATTAGCTTGACTAGGTACTTATTCAGCCAAACACAGATGAAATAGCAATAGACAGACAACAACGTGTAGAGGACTTAAATTGTATCTTTTCACTTTGGATGCAGTAAACACCCCAGTACTTTCCATCTACAGGCATTTGAAATTTCCAGATGAATCTATAGATCTCAATAGAACCAAGTTACTTATAATGATAGAGTGATAAACACCTTTTTCTGTAGTAGCAGAAAAGCATATGGAGTTACTTCTGAAATGGTTACTTAGATATTTTGAGAATTCAATCAAGCAACATAAAATTTTATACTATAGACATCAGTTTTTATTATGACTTGATTAAAGGCCTATGATATTAAAATATATAAACTTAGTATATTGATATGTGGCTTTTTTTATATATTAAGATTTACTGTTCCTACAGTCTCTAATGACTCATATGTATTTAAATAGTTTGAACATTATTATTTTGCTAAAAAAATAAAGTGGACATGATTTAGACCCACTTCCAGAGAGGGTTTAACTGATCTTCACTGTTGCTGAAATCAGTAGGGTTTTTTTTTTGAATCATAAAAGTACTGATAACATTTGTGTTTACTAACTTGTCTTATGCTTATATTGGTTTTGGCAGTGTCTTCTATTAATTTTGCAGGCTTAGTTGGATTCAACTAGAGGAAGAATTAGGGTATTAAACTAGTTAATAGCTTTAACATGGCCAGAGCAAATTGTTCACTTAAACTTAGTGACCTGAGAGAGGTGGAGTCAGTAACTTTAAAAAAAATGTTTTTGTGGGCTTAATTATTTTATGTGTTATATTTACATATACATATCAAGAGTGTTTTGCTCATGTGTGTTTGCACTGCTCTTGCATGAAGGGCCTAGGTCAGAAGAGGGCATTGGGCCCCTGGGACTAGAGTTATAGACCGTTGTGACTTGCCAAGAGCTTGCTGGGAATTGAACTCAGATCCTCTGCAAGAACAAGTGGTCCTAAGTGCTGAGCCATCTCTCATCCTCAGTATAGTTCCTAACAATAGTAGGCTTTTAAAAAAATACAGTGTATATACATTGTTCCTTTTTTTGCCCTTTATACAATATAATTTAGTTTACATTTATAATACAGACATTAAAAGATTAACATTTAAAATACGGATTTGAAATTCAGGTTTTATTTCTGAGTTTTAGTGATCTAGTGTGACGTTTAATTATTAGACTAAATGTTGACAGACTCCCAGGTGTTGCTCTCATTGAGTAGCTGATTTTTACGTGAATGTCCTCATTTGAAAAGTTTCTTTTAACTCTAGTGACAGACTGGATACTAGAAAGAGATCCACATGAGGAGATACTGAAAGCGTTTAAACTATTTGATGATGATGATTCAGGAAAGATAAGCTTGAGAAATTTGCGCCGTGTTGCCAGAGAGCTGGGGGAGAACATGAGCGATGAGGAGCTGCGGGCCATGATAGAGGAGTTTGACAAAGACGGCGATGGAGAGAGTAAGTTTGCCTCACTTCTGTCTAGAATCTCCCAGCAGTTTCTTTCTCAGCCCTACTTTTTCTTTCCCTTTTATTTTTGAAGATTAAACTCATGATACCTTAAAGTTATTTCATGTTTGACCTTGTACTTAAGATCTTCTGTCGTAGCCTCTCGAATAGATGGGAGTCCAGTTGGATGCCAGGGTCTTTGAGCTTCATTTATAGTGAAGCAGACCCTTAAGACAACTAAACGAGCTATAATATGAAATGTTGTACATACTTCTCTGAAGATGAAATATCTCTAAAATCTAGCTATTTACTGAAAGTTTAGATTACATTGCTTTTTCCTTTAACCTCTTTACACTTCTGAACTATCACCAAATTCATAGATTTTTTTTCTTTCAACAACTTTTAATCTATTTTTCTTTGTTTGTTCTCTGCTGCTCTGTTTCAGGTCCTGAGTTATCTTTAGAATGTCACAGTGTTCTTTCCCTGGCTGCCTGTGAGGTGCAAACATGCTTTGTCTCTCCCAGCCTTCCCATTGCCCTCTGGGCTCATGAGCCTTCATCTCTTTTCCCTTTCTATCGATAATATTCTTTTCCTAAATGTGGGTTACAGTGTTTTCATTTCTGTGCTCAGACACTGAGGATCGAATCTTCACTACCCTCAGAGTAAAGTACATACGAGGTTTGTTTCTTCACGTTCTTCATTCTTGTTTAACTGTCATGTACTGAGCATCTATATCCTAACGACATTGGCTTTGCTGCTTTTTTCTCTTAGGGAGGGATAGCCCACTTGTCTGTTGAAGTGCTTCTCACATTCCCCTGACATGAACATTTGAAACACCATCTTTTTCTCAAAAGCCTCTACAGTGGTGTGTGGCAGCTGATGAGGGTGCCATTAAGGGCTCATGACATTTAGAAGAGCAAACTGCCTTCATATTTTAATATGTTTAATATGGATCTTCTTGGTTGCAAACCAGGTTTTGTATTTTATTTAAATTTTAAACTGATGAAGATAAAAGTATATTGTTTCCTTTTTGTGACATTTAGTGACTTATTTGCTCTTCTAAATGTTTAATGATATTCAGTTGTTAAGAATAACTATTTTTCAACATTATAGGCTTAAAGAAATAAAGTGAATGTGAATATGAGGGAAAATAATGTATACTACAAAATAGACATAAATATGTAGGCATATCTGAAGATATAGAAGATTAACACTACAGTCTTTCAAAATAAATGTAAATAATATAAAGCAACATGTAGTATGTGCTTTTATAAAGCTGCAAGTAACATTTAAGAAGCTATAGTAGACCACTTTCTAAATAATGATAATGATGTTTGGCGTCTTAGTTGGTGTCTTATGTTACTCTGTCTTCATAACAGCTTCTGTAGAGTGGATGGAGCATGGTAGCTGTTTGTACCTAAGACAGACACATAGATTAAGAGGTAAGGCCAGGTTATCATAGAGCTAGGCCACGATAGGAACAGAACTCAAGCTTAGTTTTCCACGGTAAAAAGGATGTTCTGTATTGTTGGAGATGTACAATAAGATGTTAACCAGTCTTCCTGGGATGGGAAGCAATGTATTCATTTATCGACTGGCACTTGTGATGCTAAACTTTGTGATTTTGTTTGTTTGTTTGTTTTTGTTTTGTTTTGAAGCCAGATAGCTTTTCGGGTACTCAAACTTTATATAGATTGTGTCTGTGTCTGCATTTGTGTGTGTGTTTGGAGTCATTTCTTACTTCTTCCTTGATGAGGGAGTGACTTCCTGTTTCTGGGCTACACCCTCCAGGCTGTCATACCTACTGGGAGTCTCCCTTCTCTGTAGGAGTGCTGCGATCACAGAAGTGCACTGTCTCAGCAGGTTTTGATCTGGGTCCTGAGGGTTGAAGTCTGGTCATCACGCTTACGTGGCTAATGTGTTTACTGGCTGAGCCATCTTCTTGGTCACTCAGATGCTTACTTTTAAGCCAGCTGTTAAGCTAGATTGTCAGAAGGATGGTTGGTGAAGTCAGAAAGCCTGGCTGTCTTGCCATCTCCCTAGTAGTCAAGCAGCTAGTTTGGTTCATTTAGTTACTTTTGTGCTTTACTGTTTTAGACTTAAGTGTTATGTTTTTAGATATTAAATTATGAAATAGATTAAAATGTTTTTGGAATGCTATTATACATTAAAGTATATATAAATAACATAAAACAACTATTTGTGATTTTATAACTTCTATTTGAAGCTGAATTTGAAGTTTGATTATTGCAATTTTATGTTTTAAGAAAAGTAAAATCTTTAATAAAACTGAAGTACTTGTGAGTATTTTAGTCATAGCTCTGTTCCAGTATGAAATGACTTAGAACTGAGTCACTTTGAAGCTCTTTTTATTGCTTTCTTAAGAACACAATACTTTCTGTTTTGGCCTAGGAGCCTCAGTGTAGATTGCTTCAATCGGGCTTTTAGATAAAAGTCCACACTGGCTTTGGACTCTTGTCTGTTTGAATTCTTAGTTGGGAGATGAATAGGTTGTATTCTCATAAGCTCTCCAGGTGTGTTCTTTAACCAAAGAGGTCACAGCTCTAACTTCTCTGGTCTGGGAGTTGGTTTAAGAGTATTGTAGGTTTGTATCGCTCTCTTCTGTGTCTCTCAGAATACCTTGTAAATGTTTACGACTGAGCAGGAGTTCGTGAAAGTCTGCCTGCTTCTGAACATCTCACTGGTCTTAACTTAGTTTACCTTTCTAGGTGTGTGTTCCCTTCCTCTGCCTGTGACAGCAATCCCCACCTTCCCTTCCCTTCCAGGCTCTTTCTAAATGCCATACTTTTAATTGACAGTCTAAGTCATGAGTTGTTTATATCTAAATCTCCTCATTAGTGGTTTCTTCTGTAGTAGTGTTTCCAGTACTGTTTGATCCATATTTATAATATATTACTGTAGGTTCCTTGCATTTGTTCTCTGTTTCAAACTGAACATAATTATTGCACCAGCTCTGGGGTTACTTTACTATATGCCATAACTGAATTATTTTCTAAACCACTTGAAAGTAACTTTAGCATGAAAGTAACCTTATCTACATACTAAGAACATGACTCCCTAATATTTTAGCATCCAATGACTGAGAATAAGATTTTTTGGCTTTATGATTCATTGTTTCATTCAGTTAGCAACAACTTTGTAGTGACATTTATTCACTTCTGTTTGAATCAGACATACTGTAGACCAGCAGCCCTGTTTTGAGGCATTATACAATACCTTTGTGGTGTTGGCATTCATTTGACACCTGGGAATGAGTGTGTAACTCAGTAAATCACTGTGTAGGATCTCAAGAGAAAGCCTAAAACATTCTCTAGCAATTTACTTTTCAGACGAGGAAGGTGGGGTGCAGCGCTGGTGTGTACAGAGCTGACTAGAAGCCAGGTCTTTGTTTTTCAGTGTGGTGGGTTTTGCCATAGTAAGAATTGCCATTTATAGTTTGTACCTTAAAGATTTACTAAGTCTTGACATCCATATTCTCACCTGGCTTACATAGGAAACTTTGTTTTCTGCACATTCCTACGTATGAGTGTGTGTACTTCTTAAACATTACATTTAAGGTTATACAGTCCTGTTTATTATAGTTTTAAACATACCTTAGACATTAAAGTTCCTTACTAAAGTTTATAGTTTTAGTAAAAGTGTCAAATAGTTAGCATGAATGATTATTTCCTATATCTTTAGTTTTCTTGTTTTATAGTTGTTGTATAATAATCTCTATTTTCTTAAATTACTCGTTCTATTGATGCTTTTGACGTTACGTGAGGTAACTGGCTTCAGTTACTTATTTTTTTTTTTAAATAAGCTTCCAAAATCAACAATTTGTTATTTTTTCTAGTTTTAAAATGTTTTTATTCTTTACAATTCTGTTAGTTCACATGCATGGTATTGTCAAGCTTACTTATGAAGGAAAGCAAGCCTTACTAAATGTATCAGTACTGATTATAAAGAGTGCTTGTTTAACTACTGATATCAGAACTGTCAGTTTTTAAACTATTTGTGACAAATATTATGTCTGTGGCTGACTTTTATGGTAACAGATATTGTCTGTTACCCCTACTTAATGTAATAGAATACTCATTTATTTATAACACTTATCACATTTGTATATATTTTTATTTTAGAAGTTTCTTTGAATAAAGTTATGTTTTGACTTGTAAGGTTTTTGTATATTATAAAGTTTAATACATTGTAAAATGATGATTGTGTTTCTTGGGTTAAGAAGGTTTCTGTGTCTCTGACGATGACATTGTCTTTCTTCCCACAGTAAATCAAGAGGAATTCATTGCTATTATGACCGGTGACATATAAAGAATTACAAGATTCAGCACCAAAATGTTTCTGTTACCATCTATCTTCTCTTTGTGTGCCTGGAGTCCTGTTTAAGAAAACGAAACAAAACAAACGTAGTTCTTTTTCTGAGAGGAACAAAACCAAGCATCCTTTTATGTATATTTCAATACTGTTAAGTTTATGTCATCAATGTAGTAGTTAACTTCACATTTATAATACATGTTTATATAAAGTTCTAAGACATCAAATCATGTGTTGTATATTATTTGGAGACTTCTAAATTTAGCATTAGCCAATTGCTTTTATTTTCAAGCACGTGTTTTTTTTTCAGACATTCATTAATAAAGTACTTATTTTATTAGTATCTTAATGTTTGCTAAATTTTTTATTTTATATTTCTGATACCTATTAACAGTAGAAGATTTTTAAAAAATCTTTTGTCTTTACACTTTCACTTGTATTTGAAAATAAATCAGAAAATACAAATGACAATAGACTAAAACATTTGTTCGTCACTCAAGAGTCATCAAGCTTGACATTTTGCATTTTAGTACAGGACAATTCAGTATAGGTCTAATTCCTATACTGGCTAAGAGTACAGTCCTTCAGTTCGGAGGGACTATGCACTGTGTATATTGGTCCATCTTTGCTGTGTAACATATTTTAGAGATCTGTGCTTTGTAATGACAAATTGAGGGTGAATATTTCTTCATCACACTTGTTGAATACAGTTGTAATCATTTAACTTCTTGGCAAAATGAAAGATTCAACTTTGGAATTTCATGTCCTAAAGACAACGAGGAAACGAAAATGGCAAGCCATAGAACACATGTGAGGGTTAGGCCTATCTAGGTAAAGGAACATTCCATGGTGTATCAAGAAACAGTGGTGATAGAGTCTCCAGGTGTTAATGGGCAAGTCTGCCTAACTGCCATTAGGGGCAAACAAAAGATTGTGGGGGATAGGTCACAGAAAAATGGTAGCCTGCCACATCCTCAGTATTTAGTTCTCATGATAGGAGCTCTCTTAAGAGAAAGCTGAGTTGTTAACTTAAGTGACTGTTCTTTAAATTATGAAAACAAACAAACAAAAAGCAAAAGAAAAACAATAAAATGAGAGGTAGTTGAAATACTTTGAGCTTGTTAAAGTAGTTAAAACAAGTAAAGTCAGGGCTTTGTTTTATCTGATGTGTGTGTGAGAGTTGCCCCAATGAGGAACACTCCAGATATTAAGTGTAGTTAGTTATTAGGTAATAAAAAGTTGCCTTTTTATTAGAACTTTATAAATCATAAATTTTATACTGAAAATACATAAACATTTCTCAGTATGCAGTGATTTTTAGGGATATGACATTTTATAGAACTGAAGATCAGCAGGTTACCTTCATTTTGTACTTAATTAACAATATTTTAGAATAGATTTTCTTTATTCCAGAATAAAAGAAATCAGGGATACTTAATAGAATCCCTGGAGTTCGACATTTCTGATTTTAATATGCTTGTAACATTTGCCCAATATACCACTGTGTTCTCTCAAAAAAGGGACCATTTTCTCTGTGTGGCATTACCATAGGCTGCCTATCCCCGGGGTCTTCCGAAAGGTCTGTACAAACCTGACAGCAAGGAGACATGTACACTGTAGAACATGAACTCCCGTGACCTAGCGGGGAAAGCCTACTGATAGATGGCTCTTTAGAATAAAAACCACTCAGTACACATCAACTAAATGCTGAGTGATAAAAATATTTCCAAATCATGTTTTCTACCATTGAAAGCACCTCCGATTTAACAGCAGGGTAAAGGTTTGGGGTTGACCTACTGAGGAATAATCTTTTATTGTAAAATGTGCATTTTGATTATTCTCAAAGTTCATGCATTTAAAGTCTCTGCCAAAGAGGTAGATGCAACCATATTTTAAGCAAGATCTACATTTCCTTTTTCATTTTCTTTGAAGATTAAGTGTTCAATTAAATCCGAGTAACTGGCTCATACTATATGGGGAATTTCTTCTCTAGCAGTCTTGCTGGGTGACAATTGTTACGAATCTAAATCCCAAGGGATAGTAGGATAATTTTCAACAGTGGCAATCAAAACAAAGTAATTCCCTCAAAACTAGTGGGGGGAAAGATGAAATATTTGTATTTTAAGAATTCAAATCTAATTGGCTTCACCACTGTGCCAAAGATTAAAAGAAAAAAATTAAACTAGAAAATTTAAAATATTAGATATCATTTGGGGGAAAAATAAATGAAATTATATTGTGAAAATGTAATTTGTCTACAAAGACAAATGAAAATGTAAGCTGCTACAATTAGAGTTATTCTGTAGTTTAAATTATTGGTCCATGGGCCAACTGCCTATAATTCTGTAATTATTTGGCCTTGGAAAGTCTGTGATCTTTAGGGCCTCTCAGGACCTTTTAAATACCCAGACCCAGAATAGCTAGTGTATTGTTTAGAGGTAAATTATTATTATCATTATTTCCTTTTAATACAAGGGGTCAGACCCAGCACCTGGTGCACACTAGGCAGGCACTCTACCATTGAGCTATCAATGAAGGTTGATAGAGTGTGAACTGGTGCAAGTCCCAGGGAAATACTAAACCTGATGGGACTCTGATGGCAGAAAAAGGACTGCCATTACATTACTGACCTGTGGGCTCAAGCAGTTTGCATCTGACCTTGGATGTTTCAAGTTCTGGTGCACTTGAGGTTAGAAATTTAAGTTTTGATTAATTTCTTTGAGTATTCATCGTTAGTAAGCTGAATGTCCATCCGTTTGGAGAAAGTACAGTCTGAGGAACTCTCTAGACATAGGCTATTAACAGCTGGCTGAAATAAGCTTGAATGTTATGATTTGTTTATCTAGCTACTTGGTAGTTATTAAGGACCAGAGGGTTTGTTTATTTTTTAAGTGAGGTGTCTCTTGTTTCCTCCCGTCTAATAGGGTCTACACTTTTAAAAGAATAATTCAGATGAAAAAAAATAATGCAAATTCTTTACAAATGACTGTCCATTTTATAATTTATACCTTTCCCCCCCAAAATATGTTAGAGGCAGATGTCACAAATATATTAGAATTATTAAATTAAAAACAAAATGCCAACAAGAATGAGAAGAATAAATATGAACAACTGTAATTATTTGAGGTCAGGTAAAAGGATCTTGAGACTAACAATTAGACAGTAGAGACCTACAGATTCCAGATCCAGAATCAAACTAGGGTTTCAGAGGCTCATCTCTCCTTACTGCTGCTATGGGTGATTCTGGCTCTTCTTGTTGCCTATTTGTTTTGATATTGTTAATTAACTTTTATAAGGATTTCTGCTTATATGGGAGGGAAAATGCTAGACCACTATAGAGAGGTTAACATGCTTGTATTTGATCCATAAGCTTGTTCCAGTAATCCAAATTGAAATAAAAGATGAGAAACTAGAGGGAACAGTGTGTGATTTACAGTGTGACTTACAGTATGCATGCAGAGGGTTAATTTCCATACTCATGGTTCAATGACCCACCTCAGATACCAGCAGTAACAGAAGCATGACATGGTGGCTCATGCTGGTGATACCAGTACTCAGGCCAAGGCAGGATTGCCAGGTGTTCAAGATCTGCCTGGGCTTCATAGTGGATTTCAGGTCAATCTGAGCTACAGAGTTGACTGTAGCTCAATGCTATCATCTCCAAATGGGTTAAGATTATGTATATTACTTGGCTTAGTATCTTATGACTCAAGGACTCTGTTGGATTAGGCGGCAAGAAATATACTAACTGTATCAGTAGCCTCCGGGGCTGCTTCAGTGGCTACGGGACATCAGAGATTTAGGATTGATGTAGTAGAAACCACTGGCAAATAATGAGCAGCAACAGGACAGTGGTGAGAAAGGACCACCAAGTACTTACCTGTCTGAGGTCAAGTGATTGGCACTTCTCTACACAGATACGAGCTCTTCAGGTCCTCCTGGACCTTTTGGGATAGAAGAAGCCCCTCTGAGCTGACAATGCATGATGGTTTGCAAAGGGGTACAGAATGAAGTCAGTTCCATGATTCTCTGAAATGACTGAGCTTGTGGGTGGGCATCTACTGATGAAACTGACTGGAAACATGTTCAAGAACTTCTGTTCCACTCAGCCATAGAAGTTGGCACATGCTTCTGCCGTTCTCACGACAGAATATTGCCTGATGTAAACTAAGAATACATACAATCTCACGATGATTGTCTTGAGAGCTCTCAGTTACAGTTCTTCCCTATCTCATGAATCATTTGTCTTATATGTACATGAATATATACCAAGTATGATGAATCTTTGCAAGATTTGTGTAATCTGTAAATCGAATTTTAAAAGGCATCATTGACAATTATATTAACTATCAATTGGAACTTGATGTTTTGGAGAGTTTTTAGGGTAAAGGGGGTTTGATTTCTGCAATTATGAGTACTGTTAAGTACAAATTGACAAGTAGAGTAGATAAATCAACCTTTTTCATATCTACTGTCATTTAATTAGGCACCTTCATTTTATACAACTTTTACTATATATTTATTCAAAGAAGAATGGCACTTAGTCAAAAAGCTGAAATTAGATTGATACTGGGACCACAGAAAAATAGGACACATATTTTCAATCTCCACCAGGGGGACCTATTGTTGCAACTAATAAAAAAAAAAAATCTGAGGAAGCACTTGGCATTTTGTAAGAGAGTTACACGCTATTATAGTTTTTATTGTGTTTGTGTTTTATGTTGTTGGAGATCAAAATAAGAGCCTTGTGTATGCTAGGCAAGCACTCAAACACTGAGCTACACCCCAGCATTACATGTTATTTTTTTAAAAAAATGTATACACCTGTTTGAAAAAAGAAA
Organism: Arvicanthis niloticus; assembly: GCF_011762505.2. Taxonomy (NCBI): domain Eukaryota; kingdom Metazoa; phylum Chordata; class Mammalia; order Rodentia; family Muridae; genus Arvicanthis; species Arvicanthis niloticus. Next base: position 7,650,123 of record NC_133437.1, read on the forward strand.
AACTTTTCTATTCCACATAATGGTATTTCATGTTATTTTATCTGACAGAATGTATAATTAGATATACAAATAATCTGAGGCTTTTGCTATTTGTTAGTGTCAGTCTTTTTAAGTAGAATAATTGTGAGATCATGGTATAATAAGTAAGTCTTTGAGGATAATTTATATTTCAAATTTTACACAATTACATGTAGAAAGCTAGAAAACATATTTTTTAATAAAGTGTTTTCTAAAATTTTCTAATTCACTATATTTTATTTTTTTTGGTATTTAAAGGTGATGTTTGTGAATAATTTTCATACTATAACATTTATACTGAAAATGGGAAGGTTCTGGGCCCGCAAAATAAGTAAATTCATTCTCCTTAGTTTTCGTTATAAGGATATTTTATTTTGTGATTTTGGATTATACATGCTTCTCAGCATCAAGTACTACTTCGTTAGTTTTTACTCATGTCTCTTAGTCTTCCTTATTTTTTTTATGATTCAAATGTTGTTCTTGAGAAAGCTATTTTATATAATTTTTATATTGCGCATGTTTTTACTTGACTCAGATGACTACCTTCACCCTGACTTTATCAATTAGAAAACTGAGCGTTGAGAGTTCAATGGTTGGCAAGCACTGCAAAAACGTTCCTCCCTCGACTTTTTTTCAGATAAAGAAGTGGGCCAGAGAATGATCACATTATTTGGCTAATGTGACATTTTCTGCATTATGATTTTAAGACCAATGCTCTTTCCAGTATACAGTTGATTAATAACATATTCCAGATATAGAGTAACTATTGATTCAAGAATGCTTCCGTAACCAAGCTAGACTAGTGACCTTGTAATTAGAATCTGAGTGTACATGCTGTCATAGGCATGGTCTGTATGAGAAATATCTTGCTTTGGTAACTGCTTCTGATTATCTTTGTAGTCCTTACTAAATTTGAATATGTATTTTAGAGTAGGAGAGATGTTTTTTACATACCAAACTTCTGTATTTGGCTCAACAGTGTTGAAATGATGCCTTTGAACTGATGCTTATACACAACATACATAACATACACGTTTTCCTTTCTTAATAGTTAATTATCTATTAGTACACAATGTAACTGAAGTAGAGCAAAATGAAATATATCTCAAGACTATCAAAATGTTATAAGGAAATGTGAAATTAAACTGTATTGAAAACTATTTTATATTTAGTTTTGTGAGAGACTCTGATCCATATTATAAAGGAGATAAAACATAAAAACAAGCCGGGCGGTGGTGGCGCACGCCTTTAATCCCAGCACTTGGGAGGCAGAGGCAGGCGGATTTCTGAGTTCGAGGCCAGCCTGGTCTACAGAGTGAGTTCCAGGACAGCCAGGACTACACAGAGAAACCCTGTCTCGAAAAAACCAAAAAAAAAAAAAAAAAAAAAAAAAACCCAAAAAAACCCATAAAAACAAACAAAACCCAACCAACCAACCAAAGAACCCAACCCCAGATACTATTTCGTATTAGGGATAGGAATTAGTGCAACCCTCATTCAGGGTGATTGGCAAGATCGATTAACATTCCATTTAATATGATATGTTTATTGAAACTTAGCCTGTGTATATAGTTGTATATATATTAAATTAGTTTGGTTCAAGACTGTTTATTAAAAGTGCGTTGGAGCAGAGATTAGAAATAAGTCAAATACCCTGTCATAGAAAATTGTCTTGAGGATACACCATATAGGGATTAGAGAGCTGTCTTGCTGTCTATGGTAACATGTAAAGAGCGTCAGGCAATGGTAAATGAAAACTGTCAACTCAGAACAAGTTCCCAGTGAGCTACTTTTCATACAAAAGAGCAATAGGGTGTGTATTTCTTTAATTTCTTGAAGAAACTCTTGAAGGACAAATGAAAGACTAATAAATATTGGCCCTACTTGAGCTTAGGGACAAAAGAGGCAACTGAGAGGTTTGAGAGACGATCATTTTTCTTTAGGACAGCGAGAGCATTCCACTTACTTCACATTTTAATGTGGATATGAGCGACGAGGGGGAGACTATGCAAATCACTGTTGTACTAATTCTAAAGTAGAAGATTATATGTTTGCTTCCAAAAAATAATATTAGATTTTTCTAAAAAGCATACACCCACAGGACAAAAAGAATGGAAAGGAAGTGAATTGAAAGCTGGAAAGCCGTTGAGTGAGGGCTTCTGACCACGGCAGGCCTAGGGATCCAAAGTCTGTGCTGACAGGGAAAATCTGAGATGCTCTCACGCTGTGAAATACCCAGGAGGCTTAGGAATTGGCATTTCCAGGTATGTGTGGAAATGGGTTTGAGGATGGAACTAAAAATAGGATAATTGGATAAAACCTTCATATGAAATATTTAAATAAATACCCAGTTACATAGACAGACAGCTTTTCCTTCTATAACCTGACAGAATATCAGAGGTTTAATTTCCAGAGCAGATAACGTTTAAAAGGAGCAAAACCTGTTTGGATTGAGAAACATGCACACATACTCATGTGCACATGCACACGTACGTGTATGCACACACACATGACAAGGGAGAAATGTAGTTATTTGAAATTGAATTGAAAGCAATGTGATAGATTCTGTATTTGTATATCAAATCTTCAGACCCTCTCTCATATCTCTCCACTTGACTACCAGAGTGCTGATTATCCATAGTCCAGGCAGAAGATGCTTCCTTATGGAATCTGACCTGTTAACAGAAAGGTAACTGAGAACCAATGAAATGAATGAGCCAAGACCCCGTGGTAGAGATTTGCAGCCAACAGTCAGTTTGTACTGAGTGCTTCCAGAGCCACTTTTAGAGACGGCTGTCTTAAATATGAAATATCAGGGGATCACCAGTTAACTGACAAAATGTCCTGATGCAAAAGATTGACCATAGAGGGTGTGTTGCATCGTGAAGATTGGTCCAAGACTGAGCATCTCCTCTAGCTGTTGGGCTACGCTGGCAACAGGATGAACGGTGCTACTTGATAAAGATGGCTTCCTTTGTCAGGAGCTGCCTGGATCAGGCGGAGGGCAGAAACTTGAACGCAAAGCTCCAGTTTAGTTCCTAAGTAGGACCCGTTCTGAGCGTCCAGTCCCAACCCCCAGCCGCGGCAGCTGCATCACAGTTCACATTTTCATCTGTCCTTGGCACACTCATTTCCTTAAAAGTATTCTTTAGCATGTGAGAGAAATTTGTAGAAAGGCGAGATAATGAACGCTGGGTTAGGGTGGTGTGAGTTGAGAATAGTCAGTATGCATAGTGTCTATGTGTGAGATTGTCTTAGCAGAGCGAATGAAAATTTTACAATGACCAAAAGGTATTACTTTTCAAAGACATTCCCCAATTATTCAGCTGCTTGAAAATCTGGACACAGGAAACTTCAGGAAACCTACAATAGAATTCAGACCTAAGAAACAGAAAGTGTAGGATAAAGGAGATCAAGAACCCTAGACAAGACGCTAGGTTACATCTAGAATACAACAGCAAAGAACCATGAGTTCCTTGAATCAGTATTTACAGAACAAACAACTCAAGAAATGATCGTAGGAAGAAAAGACCTCAACACAGGAACTAGGAGATGATAAAGTTGATGATTGAGTTGGGCAAAAGAAACATTTAGGAAGGAAATATTTGTCATCTGTATAAAGGAGATTCAGAATCAACAGGTAGATGGGTGTCATGGGGATGGGAACAGGAAAGCAGATTTTAGCAAATTAAGTTTCCAAGCTGAATGCTAACTCAAAGGAAAATTTTAAAATACTAGCAGTAGTCACAAGACAAATTAGGAGCCATGGCTTCATGGCAGCTCAGGCTGAAGAACCTGGGTTTGATTCACACACACACACACACACACACACACACACACACACACACACACACACCACACTCCTGCCTCACCAGCACACACACTGCAAAGTTGTGGAGTCTGTGAAAGAATATATTTTTTGAAAGGGTCTTGCTGTGTTTCCCCAGTTGGCCTTGAACTCACTATCTACCTGCTTCAGCCTCCTCAGTGCCAGGATTATGGTTGAGTAGCACCATGCCTGTTCAGAAGACTCTAATTCAAAGCCAAGCCAAGCAGAACTTTCCATGGTGTTTACGTAAGATACAAGACAGTGCTTTAGGCATAGAGAGTAACTTGTCCAAATTGGAGAGGGTCTGAAGGCTCTGACAGAAGTTATTTGAATAAATGAAATTACTAGACTGTATGATGTGAGTAAAAAGTGAGGGAATTAACAAATTTCCAGTTGCTTCTTGGCCTTTTGGCAAGATCAACTGGAGAGTTCATAATTTTCTGAGAGCTTAAGGTTAAAGCAATGACAGTGGGTAAAAAGAGCTAAGCAAGAATAAAAACAGGACCACCTATGGGGAATAAAAACAGGACTACCTATGGGGAATGAAAACTCGCGAGAAACAACGCTCTGTGTGTTGCTTGACTGTAATGAACACCACAAAATGTAAACATCTAATATCGATTTAAATAAGCTTAATGAAATAATATAGGAAGATACAGTCCTGTGTGTGTTTGTGCATACAAGCACATGCATGCATACTTGTAGTTGAAAGGGTGACTGGCCATCATTCATAGTGAGAATTTACAGTGAAAGAATAGAGTGTGGTTCTTTTATTTATTTTAGTTCTGGAATTGCTGAGATCCTAATATTATCTTCTAATTAATCCATTGAGGCTTTTTAACTGTGCCAACATGGTTTTCCCTTAGGCACAGCATGGAGGCTGACCCCTTCCTTGATGGAATCTAAGTCAGCAAATATTAGAGATACCTGCATACTCACATGGTCTGCAACACTATGCACAACAGCCAAACTATCCTAGTGTTAATAGATATAAAAATGTACATTAATATTTATTTTATTTATTTATTTATACATTTTTAAAAAGTTATTTTTTATTGGATATTTTATTTACATTTCAGATGCCATCCCCTTTCCCCATTTCCCCTCCCTAGAAAACCCCTATTCCATCCCCCCTTCTCCTTTTTGCTTTTATACAATTTTTAAAATGTTAATCAAAAGCTTTATAAGTTTGGTAAGGCTCAATAACAAGATGCCCATACAATCATAAGTGTAACCCAATACCCAACCTAGATATATCAACTATCTTTGGCTGGTGGAGACATTAGAACATCCAGCTCCATGTCCCCCCTCCTGTCTCCTAGCTCCTCCTCTTCTTCTCCTTCTCCTCCCCTTCCTCTCCTTACTCCTCCCACCTTAGCTCTTCCTACATATCACCCTTCCTGTTAAATAAAACTTTTCTCTCAAAATACAGTTAGAGCATAACTGTACCAATTTGTGTCAGTAAGGTGCAAGATAGACCTAATACCCAGTCCATCATTTTGTTGATTAACCAGAACCTCTGTCATCTCTCCTAAGAGACTTAGTTCTGAAGCTGGCTTTTTTCTTGGCTTTAGAATGATACATCAATATTTTAATTAATAAAATATATATAAGAATTATTCAATCATAAAATGCAAAAGCATATTATATTCAGGAAAATTGTTCAGATTGGTGTTTATCAGGTTCAATGACATAATCATTGATAATTGATTATATCATTAATATGACATAATCATAATTCATGATCCAGCAAGGCAAGCATCCCAGGTCTTCTGTTACATGTGCACTCTGGAGTGAAGAAAGACAGGAAAGCAAAGAGGTGTTGAGGAAGAGGAAAGGGACTAATGGGGTGAGCAAGGCAGAGGAGAGAATGTGATAAAAGTAAAATTTTATACACATTATCAATGTGTATGAAAGTGTCATAGGCCAGGAGTGGTGGTGCATGCCTTAACCTCAGCACTTAATGATGCTGGGGCAGGCAGATCACCAAAGGCTAGCCTGTTCTACATAGTGAATTCAGGGCCAACCAGAGCTACATAGTAAGACTTCAGTTTTTGTTTATTATTATTATTATTATTATTATTATTATTATTATTATTATTATTATACAATGAAATACAATCCTTTGTACGTCTAGCATACACTAATTAAAACAAAAAGACAACAACAACAACACTTCCTGTGGAGCTGTGGTGCCCTCCCTCAACACGCCTTCTCTTATGGTCACAGTGGTATTCTTTTAGCACTGGGAAAAGTGATACAATTGTTCTGTTTGTCTGATCCAAATTGTATTTCACTCTTTGAAATTACACAGGGTTTCAAGTCCCTCTGAACAACCTTTCTTATCCATCTAGGACAAAATCATGACTGTGTCAGAAAGAAACCAGGGAGAAGGCCACGAGGTATGGTAAAGGGAAGAAGACATATATCATAGAGACAGTTCTGGTCAGTAGCGGAAAAGGTAAAAAGTCCCCTCACTGGGCAGAGAAGAGGGAAAAGGGGAAGGCTCAGAAATTAATTCCCCAGTTCTCCGATTTAAGAGGAGTGTTACAGGCCAACCTGAGGACAGGAGCGCTGAATGCCTGGAAGGTGCGCTTAGCACTGGCCCTCAAGTCAGTGTGGGAACTGGACAAAATCCAAGGACATCTGGTTTGTTCATGGAAGACAGAAGATGGCTGAGGGATCAAGCCAGGTGGGTGGAGCTGAGGTATCACAAGTTCCTGGAAGGATGGAGCCAGGGGGCGTGTCTCCCCAAAGACCTGTGCTCCCGTAGAGCAGTGGAGAATAGCAGGGGCTGCAAGAATGGGTGAGTCCTCTGTTGAGAATTCTCTGTTTAGCTCTGTACCCCATTTTTAATAGTGTTATTTGATTCTCTTGCATCTAACTTCTTGAGTTCTCTGTACATATTGGATATTAGCCCTCTATCCAATGTAGAATTGGTAAAGATCTTTTCCCAATATGTTGCCGTTTTATCCTGATGACAGTGTCCTTTGCCAACCCTACATCAGATAGAGGGCTAATATCCAATATATACAAAGAACTCAAGAAATTAGACTCCAGAGAACCAAATAACCCTATTTAAAAATGGGGTACAGAGCTAAACAAAGAATTCTCAACTGAGGAATACTGAATGGCTGAGAAGCACCTAAAGAAATGTTCAACATCCTTAGTCATTAGGGAAATGCAAATCAAAACAACCCTGAGATTCCACCTCACACCAGTCAGAATGGCTAAGACAAAAAACTCAGGTGACAGCACATCCTGGGCAAGAGTGTGGAAAAAGAGGAACACTCCTCCATTGCTGGTGGGATTGCAAGCTGGTACAACCATTCTGGAAATCAGTCTGGTGGTTCCTCAGAAAATTGGATATCCTCCTGGGAATATATCCAAAAGATGCTCCAATATTTAACAAGGACACATGCTCTACTATGTTCATAGTGGCCTCATTTATAATAGCCAGAAGCTGGAAAGAACCCAGATGTTCTTCAGCAGAGGAATGGATACAGAAAATGTGGTGCATTTACACAATGGAGTACTACTCAGATATTAAAAATAATGACTTCATGAAATTCTTAGGCAAATGGATGGAACTAGAAAATATCCTGAGTGAGGTCACCCAATCACAAAAGAACACACATGGTGTATATTCACTGATAAGTGGATATTAGGAAAAAAGCTCAGAATATTCATGATACGGCTTACAGACAATATGAAGCTCAAGAAGAAGGAAGACCAAAGTGCGGATGCTTTAGTACTACTTAGAAGGGAGAACTAAATAATTATGGGAGGTAGAGGGTGGGAGGAACTTGGGAGGATGAGAGGAGGAAGAGGGGAAAAGGGGGGGCAGGATCAGGTGTGGGAGGAGACAGGGGAGATGTACAGAGGGTCAGGAAATTGAACAGAGGTGTGTAGCAATGGGGGATAGGGAACTGGGGTTAGCCACCGGAAGTCTCAGATGCCAGAAAAGCAAGAGGTTCCCAGGATCCAAAAGAGATAACATTAGTTGAAATACCCAAGAAAGGGGAGAGAGAACCTGTAGAGACCATATCCAGAGGTTAGGCAAGGCCCCAGATTGAAGGATGGGGCCACCCACCCATCTCCAAAATATTAACCCAGAATTGCTCCTGTTTAAAGGAAACACAGGGATGAAGAGTGGAGCAGAGACTGAAGTAAAGGCCATCCAGAGACTGCCCCACCTAGGGATCCATCCCACATGCAGACACCAAACCCAGACACTATTGCTGATGCCAAGAAGTGCTTGCTGACAGGAACCTAATATAGCTGACTCCTGAGAGGCTCTGCCAGAGCCTGTCCAATGCAGATGCAGATGCTTGCAGCCAACCATCAGACTGAGCATCAATGGAGGAGTTAGGGGATGGACTGAAGGAGCTGAAGGGGTTTGCAACCCATAGGAAGAACAACAATATCAACCAACCAGACTCCCCAGAGCTCCCAAGGATTAAACCACTAAGCAAAGATTACACTTGGAGTAATCCATGGCTCCAGCCACATATATAGCAGAGGATGGCCTTCTCAGACATCAATGGGAGGAGAGGACCTTAGTCCTGTGAAGGCTCGATGCGGGCAGTGTAGGGGAATGTCAGGGCAGTGAGGCAGGAATGGGTGGGTGGGTGGGGGAGCACCCTCATAGAAGCAGGGGGAAGGGAGTATGGGAGAGGGGTTTTGTGGAGGGGAAACTGGGAAGGGGGATATCATTTGACATGTAAATAAATAAAATAACCAATTAAAGAAAAAATGGATAGAGTCTGTGGATGCAGAGTGGGGTCTTCTCCTTGAGCTGCCTGAACATATGAAAAGCCCTCTGCTCTGTTTTCCCAAGAAAGGGAGATGAAAAGCAGAGCCTTTGAACTTAGCCTTCACTGAATATGTATAGTTCCAAACACAGTGAAGTTGAGGGACCCTTAATCAACGAGCCTGTGTTTCCTGGGATGGGGCTCCAATAGCAGAGGCCACTAACACAGCACACGTACGAATTCTTCTCACCTCAGAGGATTTGTCATCCTTAGTTTATGCATTTCACTAATTTTTTTTTTAATTAACTGTGGGCAAGTGACAAAGAATGAAAGGTGAAGAGGGGAAGCTGTGGGGCCTTCAGAAAAACTAGATATGCACACTTTCAGAAAGCTTCACTTAGGATTATGTAAAAATAGTTATTTAGCTAGCCAATTTTTTAAACAAGTTAAATGGTTGGTGAATCTTATTTTAGTATACAAAAAGGCAAGTATGAACTTATTTAGCTGCATGATGCATGCATTACAGTGCATTTTCATTATGTAAAATTTATTATATAATCATGATTCACACAGAAACAAGCTACCAGATCACTGTTCTTTCTTTCTTTCTCTGTCTTTTTGCATTATAGTTTTTTCTTACTATATATGTTTACCCAGACAGAAAACAGCGGTAAATTTCTATCATTTAAAACAAATATAACCTACTCAGGCATCAGATTTATTTTATAATTGCATTACAACAAGTCAAGAATATTTATGGCCACATGTAGTATTCAGTTTAAACTCAACAGATGTATAACAATATTAAGAAAATTTGTTGGCCAAAATGTTGTAATAGCTGCTAAAGAGACGTGAATAAATTTTAATATACATAGAGGGGAAAAAAAACCAGACATCCAGAGTGTTTCAGAGGCACATGTATCATTTGAACACAGGCCAGATTTATGTAGCTAAAGATTAAAGTGTGATTTAGAGACACACTCCACTCCAAAAGAAGGCGCTTTACCTCCATTAACATTAATAGAATTTACATGCACCCTGTTCGAGGCGAGCACTGAAATTTGTTGAAAGGCAAAGGAGGATGATTTTTAACTTTGCCTATAATTCCAGGAGCATGGACCATATTATTAAAAGCTTTGTGAAAGGCCTTAATTTAGGAACTGGGACATAGAAGTTCTATACTAAACTGTGGCATGCATACTCTGTTTGGGCTGTTAGGGAAAAGGGAGCCAGAAAAGCCAGAGGATTTGTGAGAGGCCACTTTGGAGTGATGCATACAAATGGGAAAACGTGCATTTTGGATGAGGTAACTTGAAGAATATAAGAAATTGTTAATGTGACAGAAAATGTAATGCGTCACTGTGGCTAGTAGGACACGCATGCATGTGCTCACATGTTTAGATGACCTACAGTTGTTTACAGGCATCTGTGTCCTATCCAGGCTTTCAGAGAACATAATCGTGCTGCCTGTTGAGCAGATTTCTTCTTGCTTCAAGATCATCAAATAAATCATTGAGTCCAGAATAAAATCCCAGAATAAGGTTTCTGTGGAATTGGAATGAAAAGCCAATTTGTGTCTTTCAAACTCCTGCTTCTCAGAAAGGGGATCCTGCTAAGCTTATGTATCCCTCTGTGTAGAAACAAGTCAGCTAAGTATTATCTTACCTGTTACCATCATGGCAACAGGTAAGAGATTTGGCTTCTGATAGAAACGATTGTATTTGAAAGCACTCTTTCTTTCAAAAAGCGCTTAGCACATTCCCAGCAACCCATACTGGGTGCACTCACAGTTTGGACTCTGTTGATGCAGAGACAAAGGAGAAAAAGTTCCCAACCTAGTATATTTTACAAGTGAGCAACCTGAATTAAAGAATACAAAAAACAGAGACTGGATAGATGGATCAGTGGTTAAAAGTACTACTCTTACAGAAAACCTGGGTTTGGTTCTTGTTACCTAAGTTGGGTACCTTCCAATGCCTGTATCTCCGATTCCAGTGGCTCCAACATCCCCTTCTGGCATCTGTAAGCACAGATTGATAGGTGTACACACCCATATACCCATAATTCAAAATAAATCATTAAAAAAAGGAATGCTAAAAACGCTAGTACTTTTTGGGGTACATATTAGATCTTTTTAACTAAATTACTATTTATAAATTCCTAAATATTTACACAAAATTGACACATGGATCTTTTCTTCGTACCATATTTTTTTTAAATAAAAACACTTATGTGTATGGTGCTTTGCCTGCATGTATCTATGTGTACCACATTTGTTCCTGTGCCTTCAGAGGTCAGGACAATGGGTGTCAATTCCAGAGTTATGGACATTTAGAAGTTGCTATGTGGATTTTAGGAATCAAATTCAATTATTCTGAGAGAACAACCACTGAAGCCTCTGCACAATTATTTATTTATTAAATTTTTTATTGAATATTTTATTTATTTACATTTCAGATGTTATCCCCTTTCCCCATTTCAGCCCCAACCCAAAACCCCTCTATCCCATCTCCCCTCCTCCTGCTTCTATGAGGGGATGCCCCCACCCACCCACTCCCAACTTCCTGCCTTCGAATTCCCCCCACACTGGGGCATCCAGCCTTCACTGGACCAAGGACCTCTTCCACCGATGCCCAACAAGGCAATTCTCCACCACATATACAGCTGGAGCCATGGGTCCCTCCATGTGTGTTCCCAGGCTGGTGGTTTAGACCCTGGGAACTCTGGTTGGTTGGTATTATTGCTTTCCCCATAGGGCCACAAACCTCTTTAGATCTTTCAGTCCTTTCTCTAGCTCATCCATTGGGGACCCCATGAGCAGTTCAATGGTTAGCTGTGAGCATCTGCCTCTGTATTTGTCAGGCTCTGGCAGAGCCTCTCAGGAGACAGCTATATCAGGCTCCTGTCAGCATGCACTTCCTGGCTTCCAAAACAGTGTTTGCGTTTGGTGACTGAACATGGGATGGATACCTGTTGAGGCCTAAGCTGGCCCACTTTGGGTGGCCAAAAAATGTTGGGAACCGCACTAGTCCCACGTTCGGGTGCCAAAAAATGTTGAGAACCGCACTAGTCCCTGTTCGGGTGCCAAAAAATGTCGGGGGCCTAAGCTGGAGTCCCTGTTCGGGCGCCAAAAATGTCGAGGCCTGAGCAAAATGTTGAGGCCGGGGCTGCCCTGTGTTTGGTGGCCACTGTATCCTGGCCCAAGCTGCTGCTCCGGTCCGCAGGTTGGGGTTCAGCAAGAGAGAGAGTGAGGACAAATGTGAAGAATGCAGACCAGACAGACTGCGTTTCAGTCCCATTTATTCTTCAGTCTCTCTTCCTAGTCCAAGTCCCAAGTCTTGAGTTCCTAGTCCCTAGTCCCTAGTGCCTCCAAGTTCCAAGTTTCTTCTTCCAAGTGCCTGCTACCTAATGTCTAATAACTAACTCCAAGTTGTTCTCTCTAAAGTGTCTGATTCTCTATCTTCTCTCTGCTGTGTCTGATTCTCTACCGTCTGCCTCTGCCTTTTATATGTCTCACTTCTAAGCCATGCCTTTTGGTCATGCCTTTAATCATGCCCTTAGGTCTTCTCTCTAAATCTGATCTCTAGGTCACTCTTAGGTCACACACCTTTAATCTCACACACCTTTAATCTCAAGGTAGCTAAACCAAGATTATCAGAGTGTGCTCAGCTGTTGTAGGCTATTGTAATCCAAGTCTCATGTCAGGGTATATGGCTCAAGATGGCTGCAAAGCTGATAGCCGCTTTCTGCTAAAAGTCGGGCCCCCAACAGATACTCATGTGGAACAGTCTCTGGATGGCCCCTCCTTCAGTTTCTGTTCTACATTTTGTCTCCATATTTGCTCCCATGAGTATTTTGTTTCCCCTTCTAAGAAGGGCCAAAGCACCCACACTTTGGTTTTTCTTCTTCATGAGCTTCATGTGGTCTGTGAGTTGTATCTTGGGTATTGAGAGCTTTTGGGCTAATATCCACTTATCAGTGAGTGCATACCATGTGTGTTCTTTTGTGACTGGGTTACCTCACTCAGGATGATATTTTCTAGTTCCATCCATTTGCCTAGAAATTTCATGAAGTCATTGTTTTTAATATCTGAGTAGTATTCCATTGTGTACGTGTACCACATTTTCTGTATTTATTTCTCTGTTGAAGAACATCTGGGTACTTTCCAGTTTCTGGCTATTATAAATAAGGCTGCTATGAACATTGTGGAACATGTGTCATTTTTATATGTTGGCACATCTTTTGGGTGTATACCCAGGAGTGTTATAGCTGGGTCCTCAGGTAATACTATGTCCAATATTCTGAGGAACTGCCAGACTCATTTCCAGAGTGCTTGTGCCAGCTTGCAATCCCACCAACAATGGAGGAGTGTTCCTTTCTCTCTACATCCTCATCAACATCTGCTATCACCTGAGTTTTTGATCTTAGCTGTTCTGACTGGTGTGAGGTGGAATCTCAGTGTTGTTTTGATTTGCATTTCCCTGATGACTAAGGATGCTGAACATTTCTTTAGGTGCTTCTTGGCCATTCAAGTTTCCTCAGTTGAGAATTCTTTGTTTAGCTCTGTGCCCCATTTTTAATAGGGTTATTTGGTTCTCTGGAGTCTAATTTCTTGAGTTCTTTATATATATTGATTTTAGCCCTCTATTGGATGAAGTATTAGTAAAGATCTTTTCCCAATCTGTTGGTTGCTGTTTTGTCCTATTGACAGTGTCCTTTGCCTTAAGGAAGCTTTGCAACTTTATGAGGTCCCATTTGTCAATTCTTGATCTTAGAGCCATTGGTGTTCTCTTCAGAAAGTTTTCCTCTGTGCCCAAGTATTTGAGTTACTATAGGTGTGTGGGTACATTTCTGAGTCTTCAGCCAATTCCATTGATCTTCCTGCCTGTCTCTGTACCAATGCCATGCACTTTTTTTTTTTTTTTTTTAATCACTATTGCTTTGTAGTACAGCTTCAGGGTCAGGGACGGTGATTCCCCCAGAAGTTCTTCAATTGTTGAGAATAGTTTTCGCTATCCTAGGTTTTTTGTTATTCCAAATGAATTTGCAAATTGCTCTTTCTTTCTCTATGAAGAATTGAGTTAGAATTTTGATGGAGATTGCATTGAATCTGTAGATTGCTTTCGGCAAGATGGCCATTTTTACTATAAGTAATCCTGCCAATCCATGAGCATGGAGATCTTTCCATCTTCTGAGATCTTCAGTTTCTTTCTTCAGAGAGTTGAAGATCATACAGGTCTTTCACTTGCTTGGTTAGATCCACACCAAGGTATTTTATATTATTTGTGACTATTGTGAAGGTTGTCACTTCTCTAATTTCTTTCTCAGGCTGTTTATCCTTGGAGTAGAGGAAGGCTACTGATTTGTTTGAATTAATTTTATATCCAGCCACTTTGCTGAAGTTGTTTATCAGGTTTAGGAGTTCTCTGGTGAAAGCTTTGGGTTCACTTAAGTATACTATTAAATCATCTGCAAATAGTGATATTTTGACTTCTTCCCTTCCCATTTGTATCCCATTGACTTCCTTTAGTTGTCTAATTGCTCTAGCTAGGACTTCCAGTACTATATTGAATACGTAGGGAGAATAAGTGGGCAGCCTTGTCTAGTTCCTGATCTTAGTGGGATTGCTTCAAGTTTCTCTCCATTTAGTTTGATGTTGGCTACTGGCTTGCTGTATATTGCTTTTACTATGTTTAGGTATAGGCCTTGAATTCCTGATCTTTCTAGGACTTTTACCATGAAGGGATGTTGAATTTTGTCAAATGATTTCTCAGCATCTAGTGAGATGATTATGTGGTTTCTTTTCTTTGAGTTTGTTTATAGAGTAGATTTCCAAATATTTATATTTATAGATGGATTTCCGAATATTGAACAATCCCTGCATTCCTGGGATAAAGCGTACTTGATGGATAATTGTTTTGATGTGTTTTTGGATTCAGTTTGCAACAATTTATTGAGTATTTTTGCATTGATATTCATAAGGGAGATTGGTCTGAAGTTCGCCTTTTTTGTTGGGTCTTTGTGAGGTTTAGGTATGAGCGTAGTGCTGGCTTCATAGATTGAATTGGGTAGCGTTTCTTTTGTTTCTATTTTGTGGAATAGTTTGAAAAGAATTGGTATCAGGTCTTCTTTGAAGGTCTGATAGAATTATTCACCAAAACCATCTGGTCCTGGCTTTTTTATGGTGGGAGACTTTTAATGATAGGTGCTATTTCTTTAGGGCTTATGGTAATGTTTAGATGGTTTATCTGCTCCTGATTTAACTTTGGTACCTGGTATCTGTTTAGAAAATTATCTATTTCATCCAGATTTTCTAGTTTTGTTGAGTATAAATTTTTGTAGTAAGATCTGATGATTTTTTGAATTTCCTGTTTCTGTTGTTATGTCTACCTTTTCAGTTCTGATTTTATTAATTTGGATACTGTCTCTGTGTCCTTTGGTTAGTCTGGCTAAGGATTTATCTATTTTGTTGATTTTCTCAAAGACTCAGCTTCTGGTTTTGTTGACTATTTGTATAGTTCTTTTTGTTTCTACTTGGTTCATTTCAGCCCTGAGTTTGATTATTTCCCGCTGTCTAATTCTCTTGGGTATATTTGTTTCATTTTGTTCTAGAGCTTACAGGTGCACTGTCAATTTGCCAGTTTCTTTTTGTAGTCATTCAGAGCTATGCGTTTTCCTCTTATCACTACTTTCATTGCATTCCATAAGTTTTGGTATGATGTGCCTTCATCTTCATTAAATTCTGAAAGTTTTTTTATTTCTCTCTTTATTTCTTTCTTGACCAAGTCATCACTGAGTAGAATGTTGTTCAATTTCCATGTTTATGTGGGCTTTCCATTGTTTTTGTTGTTATTGAAGACTAGCCTTAGTCTGTGGTGACTTGATAGGATGCATGGGATTATTTCAGTCTTCTTGTATTGGTTGAGGCTTGTTTTGTGGCCAGTTATATGGTCTATTGGTCTATTTTGAAGAAGGTACCATAAGGTGCTGAGAAGAAGGTATCTTCTTTTGTTTTAGGATGAAATGTTCTATAAGATATCTGTTAAATTTGTTTGATTCATAACTTCTGTTAGTTTTACTGTGTCTCTGTTTAGTTTCTGTTTCTGTGATCTGTCCATTGGTGAGAGTGGGCTGTTGAAGTCTTCTATTATTTTGGTGTTAGGTGCAATGTGTGCTTTGAGCTTTAGTAAAGTTTCTTTTATGAATGTGAGTACCCTTGCATTTGGGGCATAGATGTTCAGAATTGAGAGTTCATCTTGGTAGATTGTTTTTTGATGAGTATGAAGTATCCGTCTTTATCTTTTTAAATAACATTTGGTTGAATGTGAATTTTATTTGATATTAGAATAAAATCCAGCTTGTTTCTTGGGACCACTTGCTTGGAAAAATTTGTTCTAGTCTTTTACTCTAAGGTAGTGTCTGTCTTTGTCACTGAGGTACATTTTCTGAATGCAGCAAAACACTGGGCCCTGTTTACAGATTCAGTTTGTTAGTCTATGTCTTTTTACTGGAAAGTTGAGTTCATTGATATTAAGAGACATTAAGGAAAAGTGATTGTTGCTTCCTGTTATTTTTGTTTTTTGAGGTGGAATTATATTTGTGTAGCTATCTTCTTTGGGGTTTGTTGGAACATTACTTTCTTGCTTTTTTTAGGTTGCAGTTTTCCTCCTTGTGTTGGCGTTTCCATCTATTTTCCTTTGTAGGACTGGATTTGTGGAAAGATAATTGTGTAAATTTGGTTCTGTCATGGAATATCTTGGTTCCTCCATCCATGTTAATTGAGTGTTTTGCTGGGTACAGTAGTCTGGGATGGCATTTGTGTTCTCTAAGGGTCTGTATGACATCTGTCCATCTTCTGGCTTTTATGGTCTCTGGTGAGAAATCTGGTGTAATTCTTATAGGTCTGCCTGTATATGTTACTTGACCTTTTCCCCTTAGTGCTTTTAATATTTTTTCTTTGTTTTGTGCATTTGATCTTATTATTATTATTTGACAGGAGGAATTTCTTTTCTGGTCCAGTCTATTTGTAGTTTTATAGGCTTCTTGTATGTTCATGGACATCTCTTTCTTTAGGTTAGGGACATTTTCTTCTATAGTTTTGTTCAAGATATTTACTGGCCCTTTAAATTGGGAATCTTCACTCTCTTCTATACCTATTATCCTTAGGTTTGGTCTTCTCATTGTGTCTTGGATTTCCTGGATGTTTTCGGTTAGGAGCCTTTTGCATTTTGCATTTTCTTTGACAGTCATGTCAATGTTTTCCATGGTATCGTCTGCACCTGAGATTCTCTCTTCTATCTGTTGTATTCCATTGCTGATGCTTGTGTCTATGACTCCTGATCTCTTTCCTAGGTTTTCTCTTTCCAGCCTCGTTTCCCTTTGTGATTTCTTTATTGTTTCTACTTCCAATTTTAGATCCTTGATGGTTTTGTTTAATTCCTTCACCTGTTTGGTTGTGTTTTCTTGTAATTCTTTAAGGGATTTTTATGTTTCCTCTTTAAGGGCTTCTACCTGTTTACCCATGTTCTCCTGTATTTCTTTAAGGGAGTTATTTATGTCATTCCTAAAGTCTCCTATCATATCATGAGAAGTGATTTTAAATCTGAATCCTGCTTTTCCAGTGTGATGGGGGTGTTCAGGGCTTGCTATGTTGGGAGAACTAGGTTCTGATGATGCCAGGTAACCTTGGTTTCTGTTTCTTATGTTCTTGTGCTTGCTTTTCGCCATCTGGTTAACTCTAGTGCTACGTTGCCTTACTGTCTCTGGCTGCAGTTTGTCTCTCTTGTTATCTTGGTTATGTCAGAGTTCCTCAGAGTCCAGCTATTTCTGTGATCCCATTATCCTGAGATCCTGGATATAAGAGCTCCTGGGAGTCAGGCTGCCTCTGGGATCCAGAAATCCTATGATCCTGGATGTGTTAGAGCTCCCGAGAGCTTCCTCTGAGTTTTGTGGGATTAGTTGCAGAGCAACTGCTCTGAGTGCAGAGGATTCTTTAGGATGGGTCAGGATATGGTGTCTTTTTGGGCGCAGACCAGCTAGGAGTCTGTCCCAGCAGAGAGGACCAAGCATAAGCAGCACAATTATTTGAAATGCATATATAACTGTAATCTCCTTAAGCGAGTATCAGTAAAAATATTATGTGGTAAAAATGCTTGTGTGTGCATATGTATGTAGTGATGGACATTTATCCCAAACCTTGCACATGTGAGGCAAAGGCTTTGTTGCTGAGCTTCATCTCCAGTCCATGGCATGTACCTGGAATTTTCTATAAAGAAACACCTCTAGGCAGAAAAGTCTGGAATACTTTTACTTGTCTTGAGCCATTGAGTTCCTTTTCTGTGATTTCTGAGCACACACTTTTTTACTTAGACATGTCAAACTTAGCGTACGGTGGGAACAGACACTTGTGAAAGCAAAGCATCTCTTGTACATTACCTCCTGACTTCTGAAAGGCGACGGTCAGGTGCTGTGCCTGCACAGCTTGGTGGACTGTGTCATGTTTCAGAGGGAATTAACTGAGATGGGAATGAACAGTACATGGTATTATATGCTGGAGCCATATTTGAGCTTTAACTGGGAAGAGAAGAAGTATTTTCCTATCTGTTATCAAGTAGTATGAGGCTAGGTATAATGTCTCATGCCTTTAATCCCAGGACCTTGGAGGCAAAGCCTTGAGAATTTCTGTGAGTTCAAGCCTCCCCTGGTCTATATAATGAGTTAGTTTCAGGCCAATCAGGGTTACATTAAGACCTTGTGTCAAAAAGAGTCAGGGATTCAAGTGCAAGCTATGTCTTAGTGAATTTACAGTCATCTTCTACTCTATTTACAGTCACATAGCAGGATTAAAGTCCCCTTTCTTTCTGGAATGAGGTGGACTAAGTCACTTATTCTAATGAATGCAATGTGAGAAGTGCTGTATCTCACTAGGGTGAGGCTGAGTGTCCGGAGCTTGTGTGTCTCTTAGCAAGGTTCATTTTGTTAAGATACACTATCCACATTTAAGCTTTGATCTCTTAGTAGTTTAAGATTGAAATCTCAGGTCTGGTATGGTGATATACACTGGTAGAAGGCAATGACCTTCCACATGTTACAATCAGATCACATGTTACAGGGAAGACTGGGTTACAAAACCATTTCTATGCTAGACTAGCCCACCAAAAAAAAGAAGAAAACCTTGAAGTTTCACAGGCAACAAAAATTAATTATAGAATAATTAAATCTGTTACATTCTGTTGCAATTTATTTTTTATTACATTTCTTTTTTTTTTTTTTACCATATTTTGACCATATTATTTTTCTTTTCACAACTCTTCCCAGATCCTCCCACATCTCTATCCACTCAACGTCATGTTTTTTCTCTCTCTCAAGAATAAATCCTGCTATTTCCTATAGTGGTTTGTCCTTGTGCAAAGTGACAGGGTCTCACTGTGTAGTCCTGGCTGACCTGGAACTCACTTTGTAAATAACTGTCCTTGTACTTTCAGTGATTTTCCTGAACACTGTGACTCTACCTCCCAAGTGCTGGGTCTACAGATATGCACCATCACCCCCAGTTCTATGCTGCTATATTTTGCAAGGGGTTTATTATCATATACTCCAAGATAAAAATTAAAGCTAAAATTATGATGATGCAAATTTTTATTCACAAGCCATCATGGAACAACATATTATTTCAAGTAAGTTGAATAATAATTTAAAAAAAGAAAACATCTAACTGGTGATTATATAATAACGAATCAGAAAGAGTTACTGATCTTTAAAATCTCCAACATCAAACAGATTATCCTCTTTGTAGTTACCTTTCTTAGGGCAGGAAACATTCTAAGGACAGCTTTCTCAGTGGACCAGACAAGTCCCATATATTTCCCATGCAGTGGGAATTGTTTCAGCAAAGCCTATAAATGAGGAACACCTGGTGGGCTCTTTTATAGTTGAGGAGGAGGAAGAAGAGGAAGAGGAGGAGGAGGAGGAGGAGGAGCAGGAGCAGGAGCAGGAGAAGAAGGGGGAGAAAGATGAGGAGGAAGAAGAGGAGGAAGAGGAGGAAGAAGAAGAAGAGGAGGAGGAGAAGGAGGAGAAAGAAACAGTAGTGGCAGCCACAGCTGCTGCCACCACCATATATAGATGAAATCATTGCTTTAGAAATAGTTGTGTTCCCTTCTAGCCAGCACCTTCTGCCAGGGCAGATTGCCAGCTAGTCTGCTCCCCTGAAGACACCACAGCCTGAAGGTATCCCAGGAGACCTACTGCACACAGGGCAATTGGTAAGGACCCTTCCAAAGGTCCACAGCCACCACTGGGAGCCCAGTGGACATAGGACCCATCACACCCCAAACTCCCGTCTCCTTTCCCAAATTCCACTCCTCTTTCTGCTAGTGCCTTCTGCCAGGGCAGATTGCCAGCTAGTCTGCTCCCCTGACGACACCACAGCCTGAAGGCATCCCAGGAGTTCCTCTGCATACAAGGGAACTGGGCAACTGACACCACAATCTAAAGACCTCCCAGGGGCTCTGAGGCATGCAGGGTAACTGACCCAAAAGTCTGGAGGTCTCCCTAGAGTTCTGCAGCACACAGGGAAGCAGAAACCACAGTAGACCTCCCTGGAGAACATCTACATACAGGGCAACAGCTTGACTGCTCCTTTGAAGACCAAACAGTCTGAAGGTTTCCCAGGAGATCTGCTGCAGCCAGGGCAACAGATCAGCAGCTTCTCTTTGCTTCTGAAGATTCCACACTTAGAAGGCCCAACAGGAAGTCTGCTACAGCCAGGGCCACAGGCCTACCATGAGACCTGAAACAACCCAGGCACAAAAGAAGCAGGCTCTAGACAGAGACACTCAGACCAAAAAAAACCAGGGATAACCAGATGGTGAGAGACAAGCAAAGACCATAAGCAACAGAAGCCAATATAGGTGGGCATCATCAGAACACAGTTCTACCACCACAGCAAGCCCTAAACACACCAACACACCTGAAAGTCAAGAAGCTGACATAAAATCCTAGCTCATGAAGATGATAGAGTCCTTTAAGGAGGATATAAATAACTCACTGAAAGAAATACAACTAAACAGGTAGAAGCCCTTAAAGAGAAAAAAAAAAATACAAATCCCTTAAAGAAATACAAGAAAACACAAATTAACAGGTGAAGAACTGAATAAGTGGTCTATGACCTAATAGTGGAAGTAGAAACAATAAAGAAAACACAAATGGAGTCAAACCTGAAAATGGAAAACCTAGGAAAGAGGTCAGGAAATACAGGTGCAAGCATCACTAACAGAATACAAGAGATAGAAGAGAAAATCTCAGGTGTAGAAGAGATTGACACAGGTGTCAAATAAAATTCAAAAGATAAAACTCTTCCTAACTCAAAACATCTAGGAAATCCAGGACAAAATGGAAAGACCAAATCTAAGAATAATAGGAATAGAGGAGAGTGAAGATTCCCCACCTCAAAAGACATGAAAGTGTCTTCAACAAAATCATAGAAGAAAACGTCCTCAACCTAAAAAAAGAGATGTCCATAAATGTACAAGAAGCCTATAGAACACTGAATAAATGGGACCAGAAAAGAAAATCCTCTCATCACATAATTAAAACACTAAATGAACAGAATAAAGAAAGAATATTAAAAGCTGCAAGGGAAAAGGGCCAAGTAACATATACAGACAGACCTATCAGAATTACACCAGACTTTTCAGCAAAGACACTAAAAGCTAGAAGAGCCTGGTCAGAGGTCATGTAGACACTAAGAGATCACAAATGCCAGCCCAGACTACTATACCCAGCAAAACTCTCAATCAACATAGATGGAGAAACTAAAATATTCCAGGACAAAACCAAATTCTAACAGTATTTATCTTCAAATCCAGCCCTACAAAGGATTCTAGAAGTAAAATGCCAACATAAGGAGGGTACCTATATCAAAACAAACAAACAAACAAACAAACAAACAAAAAAACCCCCAAACTTTCAAGATATTAATCATCTCACAACAAAGCCAAAAGGAGAGAACCACATGCACATAATGCCACCTACAAAAACAAACATAACAGGAACTAACAATCATCTGTCTTTATTAATATCTCTCAATGTTAATGGACTCAACTCACCTATAAAAAGACATAAGCTGACAGACTGATTATGTAAACAGGAGCCAGCATTTTGCTGCATACAAGAAACACACTTCAACAACAAAGATAGACACTACCTCAAAGTAAAAGGCTGGAAAAAGGTCTTCCAAGCAAACTGTCCCAAGAAACAAGCTGGAGGTGCCATCCTAATATCCAATAAAATAGACTTTCAACCAAAAGTTATCAAGTGAGATGAGAAAGGACACTTCATATTCATCAAATGAAAAATCCACCAAGAGAAAGTCTCAATATGCCCCAAATACAAGGGCACCCACATTCATAAAAGAAACTTTACTAAAGCTCAAAACACACATTGCACTCCACACAGTAATAGTGGGAGACTTCAACACCCCACTCTCACTAATGGGCAGGTCATTGCAGAAACTAAACAGAGGCACAGTGAAAATAATAGAGGTTATAAATCAAATGATTTTTAACAGATATCTACAGGACATTTCACCCTAAAACAAAAGAATACACCTCTTCTCAGCCCCTCATGGTTCCTTCTCCAAAACTGACTATATAATTGGTCACAAAACAAGGTTCAACCAATGCAAAAAGATCAAAATAATCCCTTGCATCCTATCAGATCACCATAGTCTAAGGCTGGTCTTCAATAACAACAAAAATAACAGAAAACCCACATATCCATGGAAATGAACAACTCTCTACTCA
This sequence comes from Arvicanthis niloticus, assembly GCF_011762505.2. NCBI lineage: Eukaryota > Metazoa > Chordata > Mammalia > Rodentia > Muridae > Arvicanthis > Arvicanthis niloticus. The sequence goes on from NC_133437.1 coordinate 7,672,526, forward strand.
ATGAAATTTCTTCGTTAGTCAGGAAAGAAAGAAATTAAAGACTTCCTGGAATTCAGTGAAAATGATGACATAACATACCCAAACTTATGGGACACAATCAAAGCAGTGCTAAGAGGAAAACTCATAGCTCTGAGTGACTACAAAAAGAAACTGGAGAGAGAATACACTAGCAGCTTCACAGCACACCTGAAAGCTCTAGAACACAAAGAAGCAAATACACCCAAGAGGAGTGGATGGCAGAAAATAGTCAAACTCAGGGCTGAAATCAAGCAAATAGAAACAAAGAGAACTATACCAAGAATCAACAAAATCAAAAGCTGGGATTTTTGAGAGAATCAACAAAACAGACAAAACCCTAGCAAAACTAACTAAAGGGCCCAGAGGCAGTATCCAAACTAACAAAATCAGAAATGAATAGAGAGACATAACAACAGATACTGGGGAAATTCAAAAAAATCATCAGATCCTACTACAAAAACCTATACTCAACAAAACTGGAAAATCTAGATGAAATGGATTATTTTCTAGACAGATACCACAAACCAACGTTAAATCAAGAGCAGGTAAATAGTACCATATCCCCTAGGGAAATAGAAGAAGTCATTAAAAACCTCCCAGTCAAAGAAAGCCCAGGGCCAGATGGCTCTAGTGCAGAATTCTATCAGACTTTCAAAGAAGACCTAATACCAACATTCCTCAAACTATTCCATAAAATGGAAACAGAAAAAAACACTACCTAATTCATTCTATGAAGCCACAATTATTCTGATGCCTAAACCACACAAGGACACAACAACAACAAAAAAAAGAGAACTTCAGACAAATTTCACTTATGAATATCAATGCAAAAATACTCAATAAAATTTTTGCAAACCAAATCCAACAACAAAACCATCACTCACTATGATCAAGTAGGCTTCATCCCAGGGATGCAAGGTTGTTTCATTATACAAAAATCCATTAACATAGTCCACTATGTAAACAAACCCAAAGGAAAAAAAATCACATGATCATCTCCTTAGATGCTGAAAAAAACATTTGACACAATATAACACCTTTTCATGTTAAAAATATTGGAGAGATCAGGAATTCAAGGCCCATACATAAACATAATAAAAGCAAAATATCAACTTAAATAGATAGATACTTGAAGCAATCCCATTAAAATCAGGGACAAGAATGCCCACTCTCCCCATATCTATTCAATATAGTAGAACAATAAGACAACAAAAAGAGATTAAGGGGATACAAATTGGCAAAGAAGAAGTAAAGCTATTTGCAGATGATATGATAGTATACATAAACAGCCCCCCAAATCCTACCAGAGAACTTCTTCAGCTGATAAACAACTTCAGCAAAGTGGCTGGATATGAAATTAACTCAAACAAATCAATACCATTCCTTTATACAAATGATAAACAGACTGAGAAAGAAATTAGGGAAACAACTCCCTTCACAATAGCCACAAATAATATAAAATATATTGAGATAACTGTAAACAAACTAGTGAAAGATTTGTAAGACAATAACTTCAAGTCTCTCAAGAAAGAAATAGAAGAAGAGCTCAGAAAATGGAGAGATCTCCCATGGTCATGGGGCAGAATTAACACAGTAAAAATGGCCATTCTACCAAATGCAATCTACAGATTCAACGCTATTGCCATCAAAATCCCAACATAATTCTTTAAAGACATGGAAAGAGCAATTCTCGAATTCATCTGGAAAAGCAAAAAACTGAGAATAGTGAAAACCATTCTTAATAATAAAAGAACGTCTGGGGGAATTACCAATGCTGACCTCAAGCTGTCCTATGCTGCTCTGTAGTGCACTACAGAGCAATAGTGATAAAACTGCATGGTATTGGTACAGAGACAGACATGTTGATCAGTGGAATAGAATTGAAGACCCAGAAATAAAGCCATACACTTACAGACACTTGACCTCTGACAAAGAAACCAAAAAATATACAATGGAAAAAAGAAAACATCTTCAATAAATTGTGCTAGTCTAACTGGCAGTCTGCCTGCAGAAGAATGAAAATAGACCCATATTTGTCACCTTACACAAAGCTCAATTCCAAGTGGATCAAGGACCTCCACATAAAACCAGATACACTGAATCTAATAGACGAGAAAGCAGGAAAGAGGCTTGAACTCATTGGCACAGGGGGAAATTTCCAAACAGACTTCCAATGACTCATGCTCCAAGATGAAGAATTGATAAATGGGACCTCATGAAACTGGAAAGCTTCTGTAAGGCAAAGGACATAGACAATAAGACAAATTGGCAACCTACAGATTGGGGAAAAAAATCTCCACTAACCCCATATCTGATAGAGGGGATATATATATATATATATATATATATATATATATATATATATATCTTAAGAAACTAAGCACCAAAAAAAACAAAACAACCCAATAAAAAAATAAGGTATAGAACTAAACAGAGAATTCACAACAGAGGAATTTCAAATGGCTGAGAAGCACTTAAAAAGAAATTAAAAAGAAATGTTCAAAGTTCTTAGTGATTAGGGAAATGCAAATCAAAACGACCCTAAGATTGCACCTTACACCAATCAGAATGGCTAAGATCAAAGTGTCAGATGACAGCACATGTTGGTGTGGCTGTTGAGAAAGAGGAACACTCCTCCATTGCTGCTGGGATTGTGAACTGGTACAACCACTCTGGAAATCAATCTGTAGACTCCTCAGAAAATTAGAAATAGGTCTACATGAGGATCCAGCTGTACCATTCTTGGGCATATACCCAAATAATACCCCACCATGCCACAAAAGCATGTGTTCCACTATGTTCATAACAGCCTTATTTGTGATAGTCGGAAGCTGGAAACAACCCAGATGTCCCACAACAGAAGAATGGATACAGAAAATGTGGTTCATTTACACAATGGAACACTACACAGCTATTAAGAAAAAGGAAATTCTGAGTTTTGCAGGCAAATGGATGGAACTAGAAAATATCCTGAGTGTGATAACTAAGACTCAAAAGGACATGCTGGTATGTACTCATTAAAAAGTGGATATTAGTCAAAAAATGTGAAGAATACCCAGGATACAATCCACAGAACTCAAAAAGGTTAACAAGCCAAGGAGCCCAAGTGAGGATGCTTCAATCCTTGGGCTCACTTGGGAGGGAGAAGAAAGCAATCACAGAAGGGGTGGGTAGGGTCCTTGTTGGGAAAGGAGACAAGGAGGGGAAGAGAAGCACATGATTATGTATTGGATGTGGAGGAACAGAAGTGAAGTTCTGAGGGCCAGCAGAAAGAATGTTAGGGAGGTAGAAGGGGGGGCGGGGTTCCAGAATGTACCAGAGACCTGGGAGTTGAGATACTCTCAGGACTCAAAGGGATAGATGAAATGCCTTACAGTGGGGAGAGGGAACTTATAGGAGCCCACCTCCAGCAGAAAGACAGGGCATCAAATGAGGGATGGGTTGCCATTCCACAGCCAAAACTCTGACCCATAATTGTTCTTGTCTGAAAGAACTACAAGGACAAAACTGGAGAGGAGCCTGAGGAAAAGAAGGTGTAGCAACAGGCCCAAAGTGGGATCCAGCTCAAGGGGAGGACCCAAGGCCTGACACTATTACTGAGGCTATGGTGTGCTCACAAAAAGGGGCCTATCCTGACCGCCCTCCAAATGACCCAACAAGCAGCTGAAAGAGTCAGATGCAGATATTTACATCCAACCAATGGACACAAACTACTGACCTCTGTGGTTAAACTAGGGAAAAGCTGGAAGAAGCTGAGAAGGAGGGCAACCCTGTCAGAGGACCAGCAGTCTCAACTAACCTGGACCCCTGAAATCTCTCAGACATTGGGCTACCAACCAGACAGAATACACCAGCTGATATGAGGCCCCCAACACACATACAGCAGAGGACTGCTGTGTCTGGATTCAGTCAGAGAAGATGCACCTAACCTTCAAGAGGCTGGAGGCCCCGGTGAGTGGGGAGATCTGGTGGAGTGGGTGTTGGGGGGTGGGAACATCCTTGTGGAGACAGGGTAGGAGGTATGGGGTGTGGAACAGTCAGAGGGTGAGAGGGGAGATCAGGAGGGAAATAAAATCTAGACTATAAAAAAATTAAATAAAATTAAACAAATATATAAGCAAATAAATATAGTAATATTTGTGTGAAGAACCTTCCAAATCTTAACCAAGGAGAATGGAGATGACTTAGTGTATTTATTTATTTACTTATGTAATAATTGATTTATTATGTAATAAATGTTAAACTAGCAGTTTCTAAATCTGATTTTTTGGATCTCAGTTTAGCTACTGAATTATAACTTCCTTATATAAGTTATATTGTGACAATCCGAACGTAAGTTCAGATTGAACAGTTCAGTTGTGACAATCTTAGGATACTTTGCCTGTAAGACATCTAGTATAAAGACATGCTACACTCCTAATACTCTTATGAAGAAGATAATTATGAGGGTTGGCAAGTGGTAAAAAGTTTGATGATCTGAGGTTGATTCCCAGGACTCATAGAAAATGAAGAGACCCTGCTCCTGCAAGATGTTCCCCACTGCAGAATGCATACCATGGTGTACACACACACACACACACACACACACACACACACACACACACAGTGAGAGAGACACAGAGAGACACAGAGAGACAGAGAGACAGAGAGACACAGAGAGAAAGAGACCACCAATAAACAAAGGTGATAAAAAATTTTAAAGAAAAGATAACCATAGTGTGAACGGTCTGTGATCACACACGTTCTTAGTGTGTTTGTTTTACTGCTTTCCCTGGTTTCGTTTTTTCCCTCCCAACGTTCTAGAATTTTTATGATTTGTTTTGTTTTGATTTTCTCACAATTACAGTTTTATTGCAGTAAAAAAAGATACAAATTCAAGTCAGCTTAAGAGGGTACTGTTTCTCAGCCGGCAGGCCGCCATGTGAGAGTCTCTAGTATCTTCACCCTATAGAGGTAGGATGCGAGCACTAACCAGGCACAATGCTGTTCAAGGACACATGCAGACAAATAAATGCCTACCAAAGATCACCCAGCCCCTTGTGTTCAAAGTGTTTATTGAGGTTTCATTACATAACAAGAGTGATTGAGTCTCTAGCCACTGGTTGTGTTCAGTCTCCTATTGAATCTGTTGTCGTCTTGCTAATGCCACGTCTCAAAATCCCAACTCCCTAAGTTACATGAGGAGTAGCCAGGCCCCAACCCTGTGTCATTTCATTGGTATAGATCATCTATCACCTAGTTAGTATAAGCCATAAGGATTGTGGGGAATAGCAACGTTACACCTGACACTTAGGAGGTTCGCAGGGCCACCCTCTAGGAACTGAAGACAAAGGCCAGAGCACTCCCATAGTCACAGCTTAGATCTGGACTAAATGGCGAGCCAGTTTCATGGATTCTGTTCTCTGACTACAGTCACTGTTCTTCTGTGTTTCTCTTTCTGGTTCCCCATGATAGCTTCTTAGGCTCACCAAGCCCCTCCCACCACACGAAATCTCACCATCTTGGCAAGCCCCTCCCACCACACGAAATCTCACCATCTTGGCAGCTATTATACTTCCCTTAGTTACTTTACTTATTCATCATAATCCAGCCTAGAAAATGTCTTTATTGGATTTTTTTTTTCTTTTGTCTTTGATTCATTGTCCTTGCAGAGCCAAAACCACAGACTTGTGGACCTAAGTCCAAGCTTTTGCTTCTTTATTCCAGACCTGTAACTATGAAGCTGAATGTGGTTAGTAAAAGACACACAACCTTACTGATTAGTTTTCTTTGGGATCCAAGACCACACACTTCTCATAGGACCTCATGATGCATATGAATGAATATATAACTATATGTATCTAATCTAGGAGGTGAAAGAGAAAAATAGAAGATCACTTTTTTAATGTTCCTTTCCATACAAACCTTTGGATACTTTGCTTTCTTTTTTATCAGCTAATAACTTATCACTCATATCACACTTTCAATATTTTCCATTCTTTGTAGCTAATTACCCCTCTGACCACTTTATAAATATTTTAAAAGGGATTTCCATAGAAACCCATTGTTATATCTACCAACAATCTACCCAATAATCACTCTTTCACCACCATTAGAAATAAATTAAAATTATTTAATTATAAATATACCTTTCTGGGAGGAGAATCTTACTGGAAAACTTCTAATCACATTCACCAGTTAACTATGGGATAAGGCACCTGGTCACTGTGCAACACTCTACCTCCATGGTCATCTCAGTGAATGAGATGCTTCAACTCAGGGAAAGTCAATAGTCCAAGGTGTGTATCCTTAGGTAACAATTAACATGGCAGGGTGGGTTCTCCACTCTTGATTTTATGGGTTGCTTTAGAATTTTTTGAATCAGAGTAGTCTTGGTGGTCTACTTTTGGTAATACTGACTAAATTGGGATGGAATATCTTAAAGAATCCACACTGTAGCAAGGTCCCCAAAGTGAGTTTTGTATACAATAAAGGTATCTCTGCTTATTGGAACAGGGTTGGGAAAGAGGCAAATTTACTCAAAAGATTGACTCCTTCATGGCTAGGAATTTGTCAGGTTAAATCCATCTCAAACAAAAATTAGCTACAAATTATATAAAGAAAAGAAGTGAATAGGATGGTAAACTTCTGTGTGTTGCATCCTAACAAACCCTCCTGGCTCAGGTGTTATCTCCATTTAACATAAACTTATTGAATTTCTGTCATCTTATGCCTATTATGGCAGAAATGACATGTACGTTCAATTTTATTTCAAAGCTAATGTTTTTTTTCTTCTGTACCATAATAAAAAGTGGAGGTGCAAAAATAAAAATGTTAGGTGAAATTTTAATTATATTAGGGCATAAAAATCAAACAAAACAAACAAAACCCCATTTGTCATATTCAAATTCCTGTTTGTGTTTCCATTTTTCTAATAGGTAGTTGACAATGAGTTAAGGGTGTTTTTCTGTTTAATTGATTGTTTTTTTTCTAGTCATAGTACACCATATTAATCTATCTTTCCATGTAAGGACACATACATGCATCAAAGTAGTAAACTAAGGAACAGTCTTGCTCAAATCGCTGGCTTCTTGATGTCCTTCAAACAAGTGCTTCTGTCTAGTGCCAGGATACAGTGAACATGATCTTTCCCCTCATGCATCTTAGATAACTCAGTGGGGAGACATTGTCAACTGGAAAGGTAAATAAAAGCAGGTTCAGTAACATTCAAAGCAAATTTAGAAGGGTTGTTGAAGGTAGACCATGAGATTGTCTGTCCAGGAGTGTGCACTAATGTCACTCTCTGGGAAACAGCCATCTTTAAACGAAATAAAAGCTTCTATCATGATTGGAGCTAGATACCATCACACACACCTATGTATAAGACAATAGGTGAAGAACGTTGTTTGTTTCTAGATATTTACTAATCTTCACTGCAAAGTTGTAGGATATCAAATGCACGGTACTGGTTAGGCTTGTCAAATTGATTGTACTAAGGTATTCACAGAAGAGTACAAGGTGTGTCTTGAGTGTACCAGAGACAATGAGATCATGAGAGCTCTGACCAAGTCAATGGATTAATCCTTTAATACAGTCATAACAGGAAGGCTTTATTAGCAGGTTGAGGAATAGGACTTGGCCCTGGGGAAAGTCACTGGGGGCAAAGCATACTCTTGGATATATCTTGCTTTGAGCTCTCCCTATACTCTAATCTCTGCTTCCTGTTGACCAAGAAGTAAGGAAAGTATTGCAGCTCATGTTCCCACCATATGGCATTCTGTCCAAAGGCAAGGAGTTATGTGACCATGCTTCTTTATTGAGTTATTCTCATGATTGTCATAACAGCAGTGGAGAAAGTTACACAAGGACATTTATTTCTGGTACTGGAAATTACTCCTGTGAATAACTTTGGAGTATACCACTTTCAGTCTTTATTTGTAATCATTATAATAGACAAACAGAAGGTAGAGTAAAATTATGAAGCTGGGCTGGAGAGATGTCTCAGTGGTTAGGATCACTTGCTGCTCCTGCAGAGGACTTGAGTTTGGTACCCAGCACCCATATGGAAGTACATAATCTATCTGTAACGTAAGTTCTAGGGGAACCAACGCCTTCTTTTGGTCTCTGTAGGCACTGATATACATGTAGGCAAGCACTCATACATATAAAATAAATACGTCTTTAAAAATTATGAAATTGATGCACTTTTTTACCATGTGGTATGAGATTACATATTATAAAAGAATCATTTCTACATTGGTTCTGTCATTCAGAAATTATTGGACCTGCTTCATCAGGGACAGTAAAGTAGAAATCCAGTAGTAGTTCAGTGTGAGTAGTTTAGTGATAGAGTACTTTACAAATGATTCAAATGTAAGTTAACTTACACTAATAAAATGCACAAAAATATATTGACCAATGACAAGCCATACATATGACAGTGCTCTCATAAGATTATAATTGAGTTGAAAGGATACAGCACAATGCAATCCTCACAGGTGACAACAGGTATAAAAATAAAACTTACTGCACTACCAGTGTATAAAAGTACAGTGCACACAATTGTGTGCTCTCAGTGTATACTTGATACGTTACTGTGTGCCCTACTGTACTTTTTTTCATTGTCTTAGAGTGTACCTGTAGTTGCTAACATTTTTCCTGAGAATATGATGTTTTACACACTCAATAGCTCCGTACAGCTGTGCTTCTTTTGTTTCTAGAATGCATGCATAGGTTTTTCCCTGTTCTTGACTTAAGTTTGTGATGATGTTCTTTCATCATCACTCCAGAAGCAAGAGACTATGCCATGAACATTCCAGATCAGCCTGGTGTGCAGTTGGTTGCAGCACTCTAGGCTGTCCACACAGTGAGAGCGCTCACCCCATGATGCATTTCTTAGAACATCATCTGATCATAAGCAAAGGGCCACTTATTTAACTTACATCAGGTTGAATTTGTCCAATTTAATTCCTTCTTGCTTTTCCTCACCACACAAAACTTTTAAAATTTCATGTGTTTTCCACCCTCTTTATTTTACTTAGGCTTTAATGAAATTTGTACACAGTGTTTGTAGAAACTATCTGACAGAGAACTATGAAGGGTTACGTCATGAACATTTATTACCACAAGGGGGTGTGATTTATAAGGCAATGACAGGAGAGAGACAGGACTTCTCTTTTCTTTTCTTTTCTTTTCTTTTCTTTTCTTTTCTTTCCTTTCCTTTCCTTTCCTTTCCTTTCCTTTCCTTTCCTTTTCTTTCTTTTCTTTTTCTTTTCTCTTCTTTTCTTTCTTTCTTTTTTGGATGAGGGTCTAATTATGTAGCCCTAGTTGCCTCTGAAAATTTCCTATGTAGGCCAAGCTGGCCTGGGACTCATAGAGATCTGCCTGACTCTAAGTGTAGGGATTAAAGGTGTAAGGTGTAAATGTCACACCGGGAAACATATTATAATAAATATATATATATTTAAAGCTTTTGTTAAATGCAGATTTTACTTGATTGTATTTAATAAAATAAAATATTTTATTTTTTTTAAAAAGAAAAGAAGACTCAAGATAGAAACAATCCCATAAAACGAACAGGAGATTTTCCAAAGGACCTTTTCTTTCCAATTGGCCCCTTAGGAGGTGTGGCTAGGTTTGGGAGATGACACTGGAAACTGCCTTGAAGGTCATCCTCAGGAATTTCTTACATCCATGAATTGGCACATTTACCCATCCAGCCTTTCTATTCCATCTCAGTCATGAGCTATTGCTTAGAAGGAATACATCTTCTTGATTAACTATTTAGAGACGAAAGAGTTCACTTTCAGATGTAGCAAAGTCTACTAGAGGAAAGGACTTAGCTTCTAAAGTTCTTAATCAGGGGAAAAAGAAAAAAAAAAAAAAAGAAGTGTCCACCTAGACAGCACATCCTTGCAAGAGCCCTTGATAGGAGGGAGGGGGGCAGAGTATCTGAAATTGTGGAGCTTAGGCCTGATTGATGGATGTATAGCCTTCAGCTGTGCCCTCATCCGAGCGGGCACGTGAGAGAGAACAGAGAAATGGAAATATTGTGCAAGACATCTGGGAATTTAAACTTTACCTAGACGTCAAAAGAGGCTTTCCACAGTTTTGAGCAGAGTGGTGTTCTGATCCTGTTTCGTTGCCGGGACGACAATGGAATGTTTCCAAACAACTTGAGGTTTTTCCTAAACATGTTAAGCTATGTCGCGCATATAAAGATGGGCTGTGTCAAGTAAAAGAAGGGGCAAGGGATCGACTGTGACCTCAAGGTACTCAGCGAAATGAGGTGTGAGGAGAGTGGTGCCTTTGAGAGACATTCCACAGGAGACAGAGCCTTTTCTGAGGCTCCTGCTGTGCTTTTCTAGTTCCATCTGAAGAGTTCTCAGTAGGGCCTGTACTGCAGGTGACAGCTGGTCCATCACATAGTTCATAGTTACATTAACAGTCATTAACTTGCTTCACTAATGTCTCTTAATCACTCCAAACTCTTAATTCTGAAAATTCTCGTCCAGGAAGTTAGAAGTTGTCAGGAATTTTATTGTTCATTTCAGGAAGTTTTCAAAGATCAACTCACATAAATATTATACTCCACCATATTTTCTTCAACAGTTAAGGCCAGGCTGGGCTTGGAGTCATGATCATACTGCTTCTACCTCCAGAGTTTGGGAATTACAGGCTTATGCCACCACGCCTGGGCCAGATTATGCCAATTAAGGCAACATCAGATAGCTGTTTATTCGTTAAAAATTGATTTAAAATTCCTTTCTACCAGCCCCTACCTACTTTATAGCTTCAATCGGATTCCCAATTTGTAAATACTTTTCATTTTTTTCTCCTCTTCTGAGACAGCAATTCTAGTCAAGCTGGTGGCTGCTCCTACCTTGGCAAGAGCTCACTGGGGTTTACTTAGTCAAGAAGTTGTTTTTTATGGGAGTAAAGTATCTCTGCAGTCAATTCTCACTGAATTCTGTTATGCATTTTTTTTTTTATAAGTAGTGACCCATAGTTTGGAGCCACAGGCCTAACTGAATAACCCAATAATTTCCGTGCGTACTTTGTAATTTCTTTCAGTGTAACAGATGACATTAAAGCCAGAAAGGGCTTTAGGAGTGGCCTCCATGGATCAATCAAAATCTTTGTTTCTCCAATTAGTGGGGTATATTATGACTATAGAAGAAGCAAGTGAACCATGATTCCCAGCCAATCAGCCTACGTCAACCAAAAGGACTTTTGCAAAAAGCTATATAGATTTTATGTAAATTTGGTATTTATGAGCACCAAACTTTTAGCACTGACATCTGCCTGAGAAGAAACTTCATTTACAGGAGTGGCAGAGATGAAGTTCACTGTGAACTAGTTTTGAAGACCATATGCTTTAACACGCTGAAGAAGAGGGGAAAAGAGGCTCTTTAAAAACAGCCTTTTCTTGGTCTCACTGTGGATGATGCTGCGTGACAACATTGTGACATCATAACTTTCGAGCTTTTGCTTGCTGTTGCACCAACGGAGCCGTAGGGAGTGTAACAGCACCTTGGAAGTGTACGGTGGTGCTTCCCTTCCTGGAATGGAAGGCATTTCACAGGCATTTTCTTTCTAAACCTCACAACATCTCTCTAAGGTATTGCCGAACTGGAGACAGATTTCACAGTTTAATCGTGTGGAACACATTGGTAAATATAGATGTGCCTTTTAGAAAGTTGCTTCGAAGTGTATTTTGCAGCTCACAAGACGTTTCTCAGGGTGTAAACCAGTGGTGTAATGTAAAGCTTTTGGCCCTCCCCCATGTGAGCAGGGAGGGTAGACAGACATGTTTGGTGTAACACTCAGGGTGGCGCAGGAGGAAAGGCGGGGTGTGGAGAGGGATGCAGGCTATTTCGTTCCCCTTCCTCCTCCCTTCTCTTCCTGTCTCCCAAGCTGCACAGGGGTGCTGCCTGTGTCTCCTCATTCTTCTCTTTTCATCATCTGAAAACAAGGCCAAGATATACATTTAGTTTTTAATGAAGAGTCTGGCTATATTTCCAGGGTTAAACAAAAAGGTGATTTAATTCACTGGGCCTGTTGGCTGATCCTGGCAATCAAAGAGGTATTTATAACATAGGACTAAGTGGAAGATATATCTTTTTTTTTCTTTTTAAATGACTTGGGAGGATGGTGGCAATGAGGACAGGATAGAAAAGAGAAAACTTGGGACAGGGACCTAAAGGCAGCAGTTCCAAAATTGACCTTGCTGGAGGCCAGGAATGCTGAGAGAGGACTCTGGTTTCTTATTCCTTGTTTTATCTTTGACTAAAGGAGCATCTCCGGTTAGAGGCTATCCCTGAGAACATTACAGAGACGCTAGCCCACACATTAATTCCTGCTGGTGAACATCTTTGGAACCGCACATCTGGACGTTGATGATGTAAATCAACCACAACGATTTCCAAATTTCATTCCTTCTCAATTATTTCAAGAGCTCCACCCTTAATGGAGAATGTGGCAGCATCTTTAGAAGCTACGAAAGGTGGTCCCCTCCTAAACTGAATATCACTAGTCCTAGTGGAGACATGACATTCTGGTATGCTAAAGATTGAAACATTATGTAGTTTGTCGCATCCCTTAAGATGTAATCAAGGTGGGCCTGTCAATCACTTGCCTGAGAAATGACTCCTCCGAAGGTGATTTGGCTAAAGTTACACTTAAGAGATGGGAGGGATGACTATCTCGTTATGACATAATGTACTTACCCTCTCGGGAGTGGTACCTTTGGGTCACTTGAGCTTACAGAGATTCTCCAAGCTCTTTCCACTCTGCTGGCCTATCTGAGTCCTAACTCAAGACAGTCATAACGTTCCTGTTTTCCTATTCTATTTCTTTCTTCAGATGCTGGCCTGAGTCTAAACATGTTTCCTTCTGCACTTCAGGCTTTCTCACCCCTTCTCTGAAACTCCCCACTTTCTGCCGTGTAGCAGTGTGTTGCCATATACCATCTTGGTGACCTCCATCACTGAGCATGCCAGTCTAACCCAGAAAATATGACTCTCTTTCTCTTTACTGTATACCAGCTCCCAGCACCCCTGGGCTTTGAAGCTTGTGTGTCCTGTTGTCCTGGAGCTTCCTGCTGAGTCTACTTATGTGAAGGAGTCTAAAATCCCAAAGGGAAAATACACCATTTCTCTAGTAACATATGACACTCAATGTGCCCCCCCCCCTACTTTCTGGCAACTTTCAGACATGCCCATTTTTTGTCCCAGTTTCTCAGAATCTTCAGTGAAAGAGAATGGGCTCTCAGAATGCTTCTCAGCAGCCGGGATGCTTCCTGCATGAAATTCTGGCATCCTGGATGCTGAGGCAGACGACCGACCGAGGGTTGAAGGCTAGCATGAGTGACATACTAACTTCAACTTCCTCTCAAAACAACAGGACAAATCAGACTCTCCATCTGTAACCCCATCCTTCTCCTTTAAAGGCCCCACTCCCCCCAGTTTTCCATAAAAGATGACATGGAGAAGATACTTAGATGCGAATTCTAATTTCTTTCGTTGTAGCTCTGGGCTCCCCAGAGGAGTCTTCCTGACTCACTGTTCCTCCATTTCTGATTTAGGGTTCTGAGTTTAGAGTCAGAGTTATTGAGAAGATCAAGATAACGTATGCTATACATTCTAATGTGTCACTTGGTAGAATGTGATGTTTTTCTCTGCCGAAGAGCTCTGTGGTAGGTAAGAATAGGTTGAGGCAGACATATGTTCACTGTCCAGTTTCCTGGAGAATGATTGGATATATCCTTTGAATATCCAGATCAAGATACTTTTTAAAAATATTTTAGTCTTCTCTCATATATTGCTTCTCAACTGCAGTTTCCCCCCTCCCTCCTCGAGTCTCTCCTCACAACCTTCCCTTCCCACTGATTCATACACTCGCCCTCCACCTCCCCTCAGAAAAAAAGCAGGCCTCCTAGGGATATCCACCAAATATGGCATAGCAAGCTACAAGGCCAGACACATAGTCAGTCAGGGTTGGATGAGGCAACCCGGTAGGAGGAAAAGGGTCTCAAAGGCAGGCAAAGGAGTCAGAGACAGCCCTGCTCCCCTAGTTAGGAGTCCTGCAAGAACGTGGAGCTAGATAACCATAACATAAGCAGAGGACCTAAGTCAGACCTGTCCAGGCTCCTTGACAAGTATGAGCCTACTTGAGTCCTGGTCAGATGATGCTGTGGGCTATGTTCTTGTTGTGTTCTTGATCCCTCTGGCTCCTCCAATCCTTTCTCTCTCCTCCACAGAGCTTCCCGAGTTCTGCTCCCGTTGCTGGATGAAGTCTCTGGTCTCTCTGATGTCTCTGCCCCAGCACATCATGCAGGCAGGACAAAGTGTAGCTTGGAGGTTTTATGGCTGGGTTGCCTTCCCAATCGCTCCACTTGAGCCTTGCCTAAACCAAGATACTTGAGAGAGAGAGAGAGAGAGAGAGAGAGAGAGAGAGAGAGAGAGGAAGGAGAGAGGGAGAGAGAAGGGAGAGGGAGGGGGAGATGGGGAGGGGGAGAGGGGGAGAGGGGAGATGAGGGAGGGGGAGAGAGGGGGAGAGAGGGGGAGAGAGGGGGAGAGAGGGGGAGAGAGGGGGAGAGAGGGGGAGAGAGGGGGAGAGAGGGAAAGAGGAAGGGAGAAAGAGGGAGGGAGGGAAGGAGAGAGAGGGTGGGAGGGAGGGAGAGAGAGGGAGTGAGGGAGAGAGAGGGAGGGAGGGAGAGGGAGGGAGAGATGGAGAGATGGAGAGAGGGGGATGGGGAGGAAGAGGGGGAAGGAGAGGGAGGAGAGGGGGAGGGAGAGGGGGAGAGGGAGGAGAGGGAGGAGAGGGAGTGGGGAGAGGGGGGGAGAGGGAGGAGAGGGAGGAGAGGGAGGGGGAGAGGGAGGAGAAAGAGAAAGAGAGAGAGAGAGAGAGAGAGAGAGAGAGAGAGAGAGAGAGAGAGAGAGAGAGAGAGATTGGTGATTCTTAAAGGATAGAACTAGAATTTTTCTGGGCAAATCAAATGTGCTCCGCCCACACAAAGACCCCGTGCAGTGTCTATGTTTGTTTGTGATATGGGGACAAAGAACTCCTGGAGTATGTGGCAGTGCTGAGCCCGTTTTTAGATCTGCCTGGCTGTGGGGCTTGGTTTCTGGACACTCAGCAGCTATGGAAGGCACTCTGGGCCAGTGCCTTCTGGCCTCTTTGACTCATGAATTTGGAAAATAAATTTTGTGGACAATGGAAGGCTGAGCTTTTAGAAAGGAACTTTGTCATAAGAAAGAGCTCAGGGGAAAGGAAACAAGCAGATCTCTTGTCTAGCAGAAGTGGGTCCCAGGAATGAGCGGCCGCTGAGGGGCTCCTGTTGTAGTGGGAGTGACCCACTCAATCTCCGCGGTGAGGTGGGCGTGAGAATTGGGGGATTCAAAAGCCCTCACACTCTTTGAGTTTTTCTAGGACTCTGGAAATCAAATTTCTTCCCGATATCTGGTCGAGGCTCTTCCATGCTAAGAGCAAATCGTTGGCAGGGAGGCTCTGGGAAGGGTTAGGGTCTGTCTTCACTTCCTGGCTGGGTTGTAGAGGCAGCACTGCCCTCACTAGCCAGCAGTCGCATTCTTGTTTAGACTGGGTTCTTTTCTGTTTGTAGTGTCTTCAGCGGGAAGCACGGGCTTTTCCTATTGTTCGTGTTTGTTTGCTTTGAGTGGAGATGGTTTACATAGTATACCAAGATACTTGGTATGCATAATCAGAAATAAGTTATTAGCCATTACTTCCTTTTTAAAAATACATACAAACATTTGAGAGATGGCCACTGATGGGTACCTGTGTGCATTGGAGCTCAGGTTGTGTGAAGGTTTACAAGTATTTGTGGAGGATTTTATGTGTATTTTCAGAGTTGTTTTTTTTTTTTTTCCCTTGTGGAACTTTGAAAAATGGAGAGAATTAAGTTGTTTCTAAAAAGCCAAACCAGCCTGCCATCTCTTTTTCTTTTCTGGGCTACGGTCCAATTTGCACAGCAGTTGCAAAGAAAAAGCAAACGCATCACCAGATTCAGCGAGAAATATTGTAACAGTATGTAATCTCTGTCAAGATGAAATTGCTTTGTGATTTACATTACAATAAATCCTGACCTTTAAGCGCTGCAGACTAAGCTAATCTGTGAAGTACTTTATTCCAACACTGAATCAGCGAGCACGGCTCAACCAGAGTGACTGTATTAGTCCCACTGTGGTGTGGTTAAAGAGCCTATATATATCGAAGCAGATTACAGAGTGTTGTTCTATGTGTACTATAATAAGTAGAATAATTGAAATATTCAGTCTGTTTCATCATTGTGAAATAATAGAATTATTTTAACCTCTCCTTTGTTTGCCTATTATGGGAATTACAAGTAGCTACATTTAAATATCATTAAGGCCTGATTTAGATTGATTAGAACAAGGAAATTCAGAATAAGGTTAAAATACCACATGACATTTCAGCCTTAATTCACTTCTGTGAGTTAAGAATTGTTATTTCTGTTCTTTTTCCTTTCTCTTTTCTGGGTAAAATATTCAGATGTCAAGTGAATTTTCCAGAACCACCTTTAAATTTTTGACTTTAGTCTTCTCAGATCGAGGGTTAGACTCATCCAACGTGAGAGGGAAATGTTTGTTTTTTTTTTTTGGAGACATTACAAACAACAAACAAACAACAAACAACAAATTGTCACATTTGGAGAATTTCAAGCCATTGTTTTTTAACATCTTTTCTTTTCCTGTGGAACTCTCGTCCACAGCCACTGATGGACAACTTGACTGTCTCAGGGCAGTATGGGCTTTCCCAGCTCTTTCCCCGCCCTTCCCTGGATGGTCATCAGTATACATATCTTTAACTCAGTTATTTTTGCATGCGGTGTTTACTTTGCTTTTAGGCCCATCTGGTAGATTTCAGGAGCTAAAACGTCCATCTCAGCAAGTTCGAGTCAAAGCACATACTCCTGGGTCTGTCTTCATCACATTCATGTTGGTCCCTCCTTCACCTCCCTCCTTCACCTCTGTCCTCTGTATTGTTTTATGTCCACAACTGAGGACTGGATACTTGGCATTGAACTGGGTTCTAGACTTGGAATTCTTTGAGTAAAGTTGTCTCTTTCCAAGCTTAGGAATCACAGTTTCTGAAGCTTACCTTTCAATATTTTTGGGCAGTGCAGCACCAAGGAAGTTCCCGCCTAGAGGCTTCTAAATTCTCACTTATCACCAGATCTTTTCTTTTTCTGACTGCAGCCATGTAGGAGCTGTGACATGGTGTGGCCTCCTCTCTTCTCAGAGTCGCTCTGTTCTCTCGCATGCTCTTATACACTCCTTCCCAGATCTGAGGGAACGCTCACAGATCCCTGGGAATTTCTGTGTAACAAGGCGTTATCTTGTATTTGGAATCTCGCCCGTGAATCCTAGCCCTTTTGCTCTTCTTCAGTCAGCTTCTGCCTTTGCTCACAGAGACCAGTTTGAGTTTCGTGCCCTATGGCGAATAGTGGAGGTCATGTTGCTTCTCTGGAGGATCACACTTCCGCGCTGTGGAATACATGAACATAATAATTCTCAGTAGTCGAGATTCTCCTATAACTATAATCATGCACACCCTAATAACAGGACATGCCTGAGAAACCGTCCTTACACGATTCCATTGTTCTGCTTGCTCTGCTGACATCTGAACCCTCCCACACAAATGAAAATGGCTTCTGCATCTAGGCACAGCCATCTTGTAGAACTGTTATGGTGTGTGCACCCCATTGGACCGAACCATCTCTAGGGGTAGGTGACTGTATTTGTTTAGCACTTTTGTCAGAACGTTTCTGGCAGTACTTTAAAGTGTAGTAACAAAAATAAAAGAATACACATGTGCATGTGTAACCTTGTCTACATTTGTCTATTAACATATAATTCTCATGTGATTCTCATATAATCTTTTACTCAAGCAACTGCTTTCATTCTCTTTGTCACAAAACAAGTGAATCTTGGTGTGATTCCTTTGTGTGGTTCCTTTGTGTTACTGTGATTCCTAAGCTGGGAGAAGGGCCAACGTTACTCAATGCAATCCAAGTCTAGAACCCAAACCCCAAAGTAGGTGATAAGAAACTTGGTAAAAACAAACCACACACACGGAACTGCTCAGATTGTCAGTGCTCATCGTCAAAAAGCCACATAACAATTGCCAAACGCATTTAGCCACAATCAGTTCACCTCCTAAAAAATCGCCATAGCCAGAGAGGTTTACAACCACGTGCTTTACAGGTGCCAGACTCCACCTTTTTTCATAGTTTCTTTTTCTATTAAAAAGCATTTGGCACTCATGAACGTGTGTGTGTGTGTGTGTGTGTGTGTGTGTGTGTGTGCATAGATGTGTACACATGTGTGCTTGTGTGCATATGTGTGCAAGCATGTGGGCAGCTATGTGCATGTGGAGGTCAGAGGACAGCTCACAGAAGCGGGCTTTCACTTTCTATCATGTGGGGTCCAGGGATGGGACTCCCGTCATGGGCTTGGTGGCAAGTGTCATTTCCAGGTGAGCCATCTCCTTGTTTCTTCTGGCAATTCTTGCTCTGCTCTATTTAAAAGTTAAATTGAGAAAGAGAAATAGATTTTAGTTTAGTAAGACAAACTTTTTTGTTACTTTGTGTTATTTATTTTAGACTTTTATAATTAATTTATGGGGTACCTTGAGGGCAGTTCAATTTGCATTGTAGGGGGCCACCTGAGGAACTCACTGGGGACAGACCACTCTGTTCTGCCTTGAGCACAATTGCCTGGAACCAGAATTGTGCATGAGATGTTTCACATTATAAATAGTGACATCCTCGGGGCAACATATCAATGGAGTCTGGAGGGTCTTCTAATGCATTTTGAGGGGAAAAACAGCAGTTTTGATATTCCCAAGATGAGACAAATATTCCTGATGCTACAAGGGCACTTGAGAATTTAGCTGAAGCACTTGTGTTTTGAAAGGTCAGCTTCATGTGCCAATTTTAGAGTTACAATATAGCGATTTTCTAGATTCACTGGTCTGTGACAGAATATGAAAGTAATTGCTTAGGTAAAAGATTATATGAGAATATTAACGGACAGATCTAGACAAGATTGCACACACACATGTTCTTTTATTTTTCTTACTAATTTTACAATGTTGCCAACTTAGTGGAGTGTTGTAACTTTTTGACTTACTCTGTACAGTGCTCTGTGACCCAGTCTTCAAGCTGGGTGTGAGCATGCCTCACCCATCTTTTGTGCTATTAAGTAAATCTGCAAAGCGCTTCAGAGCAGCACTTTCCTTTCATTGGGAACCTTGTGCTTCCCTCAGGTTTGGCAGGCAACTTTCACCCTTTTACACACACAGGCACTGATTCTACAGTCTCGGAGCTGAGGAGGCTTTGTCCCTGTTTACTTAAATTGGAACCTCCATCATTTTAAGTCATGCCCTCTCGTGTTTTAGACCTTGTCTGTGGGTTTTCGGGTTTGCTTGCATAACTTTACGTTTTTTTTTGTTTTTTGTTTTTTGTTTGTTTGTTTGTTTTTTGTTGCTGTTGTTGTTGTTGGAACTTTGGTGGGGGTGGGGGTTTAAAACACGCATCTGCTATCACTGTTTCCTCATAATCTCCTTATCACTTCAATGCTTTTCCATTCTCATCTGTTGAATAAAACTGAATTATTTCCCAACACTGTTTCTAAGGGGCCACCTAAGACAGCTCTATTTGGATCCAGTTATACCCAAGTGGGGAGGAAGACATACAGGAGGGACAGCATCCTGAGCTTGGAGTCTGCACGTCAGTGTTGGAGCTGCTCTTCCTATGATATTTTTGTACCCTGAACAAATATACATCTTTATATGTTCATCCATCTACCAACGCGATAAAGCACAGTGACTTCTGAGAGCTGCCTTGTTTCTAAGGGCTCCCGTCAGGCTGTGTCATTGGAAACTACACACTGCCGCGCTCTGAGTAGCATCTCTCAGGTAGTCCCCTAAGCAGGCTCGGGGAAGACATCAGCACTGTTGTGCTGTTCTTTCTTGATAAAGGTCCCCAATTTCTCTACAGAGGAGCTCTTGCCTATGATCACAACCCGTGCCACTTAACATAATGAATAATCAACTAAAGAAATCCAAGAGACCTCATCAATTGGCTGGGAGCTGGAGTGTTTATGAGCTTGGATGAAATGAAACAAAAGTTGTAGGGTTCGTCTGCTCCGCCACAGGGCACAGCCGGAGCTGGCTCGAGGGTCCTGGGCCTGTAGGGAGCACGGGGCTATCTGGTTCTCAGGCCCTTGGACCGCTGGGAGCCACAGAAAAGCTGAGAATGGACTGGGGGCCGCGGGCTGGACCTTGGGCATGTGGGGGAAGGGAGAGGGGACCTCCGGCTGGAACCCGTGGGGAAAGAGTCCTTGGTTTGTTGGTGGGTGGCTGGTTTGGCTCAGCTTGGCGGTTGTGGCTGGGAGCTCAGAGACTTTCTCCGGGATATTAGACATCTGCTCTTAAGGTGAAAGTCTTCTCCATGGCTCCCCACAGTGAATCCTGATGAAAAGAGGCAGTCCATGGTTTTAAGGCATTTATTGTTGTGGCAGAAAGTGGATCACTAAAACCGTACCCCACTTCTCAGGATACCTTTTGCAGGGATGAGGGTCTGAGAAGGAGAGTTTATTGGCTAAGTCCTCAAGGACTTTAGGTACCGCATTAAAATGGAAATCTGTCTTGAGGCTACTACAGGTCACAACCTCTACCTGTGGTGGGGTTTGGGGCTTTGTCATGACTGATAGCTACAAATCTATGGAGGGCTGTGGCCTTGTGCCAGGAGCCTGGCTCCCTGTGAGCAGGGCAAAAGGCCTTCCATCCCTTTAAGGTCTCTGGGGTTTCTAGTCCTAGCTCAACCAGGAACCAGGCAGCCTTTCACGGTCCTACAAAAAGTAAACAAACAAACAAAAACCCCAAGGGCACAATTTCATCAATGTTCCTCTCCACCTGATCCTGGTCCATACTGGAGCTCTGCCCGGGGCTCCCATAATCTATATGCTAACATGTCATGTGCCAGTCATGTTAGGGGTTGTCTTTTACATTACATTATAGTATAACATTTTCTTATTAAAGCCTTACTTGCATACACTTAAGAAATCAAACAGGACTTCAACACTCATTAGACAGCAGCTGTAGCTGCTTTACTTCTCTCCTAATTCCTTCTCTCCGCAGACAACTACTCTATTTTTAGCGATTTACTCTAGTAATTGTTTTTATCTAATGAACAACTTCTAGTACTATTTCTTGATTTGTCAGTTCTAAATATGATTCATTCCTACTTCTTGTTAAAAAGAAATAGTATAGCTCTCTTCTTCCCCCCCTTTTTTTTTTTTTAAAAAAAATAAAGGAATATTACCCTTTCGTATCTTTCTAATGAAATCATGTAATCATTTTAACGAAAATCAATGTTTGTTCACATATTTAGGAACATATACCTATTTAATATAGACAATGAACCACAAATACTCTTGCTTGATTTAGTTTATAAGATAAATTGTTTTCTCTGAAATTAAAAATTTCTTCACTGTATAAGCCCTGGGGCTTAATCTCCAACATGCGCATTCGAAAGCACATGGAAAAGTACACACACACACACACACACACACACACAGTTCTTTATTTTTAAGTTGGTTCTTCGTTTTCTACATATATATTATTAAGTCATCACAATCCTTTAGCAGCCCGCTGGCCTGTCACCCCAGGTCTGTGGTAGAATTCCATCTGTGGTTGAGATGCCTGCCCGCCTGTCTGGTTGCTCCTCATGCAGACAGGCAGTGCAGCTCTCCTGGGTGTGGTCACTCATCTGTCACACCTGCACACTCTGCCCCTTTTCTGCTTTTTTTTTTTTTAAAGATTTTTTTTTTAATCCTCCTTATATTCAAGTACTTTTAAAAAGAACGCTTTATTTTTATTTTATGTGTGTAAGTGTTTTTCTGGCAAGTATATATGTGCACCACACTTGTGCAATCCCTGTTGATAGCAGAAGAAGGGTTTCTGATTCTCTCAGACCTGAATTAAAGCTGCTTGTGAGCTGCCTTGCAGTTGTTGGGAACCAAATCTAGGTGCTTTCCAAGAGCTGCAAGTGCTTGTGAGTGCAGGGCCATTTCCCTCCCTCCCGTTTCAGTTGTATTTCCTCTAATGAGTCAGTTCTTTATTTATTATTCCTTTCCTATGCTTATCTCATCTGATCTATCGTTAAATTTATCTATTGATTTTGTTAAAGATTTATTTATTTTATGTATGTGAGTACACTGTTGCTGTCTTCAGACACACTGGAAGAGGGCATTGGATCCCATTACAGATGGTTCTGAGCCACCATGTGGTTGCTGGGAATTGAACTCAGGACCTTTGGAAGAGCAGTCAGTGCTCTTAACCAGTGAACCATCTCTCCAGCCCTCTGCTGATATCTTAAATTCAGTTATTTGTCAATTCTAGAATTTTTATGCGATGTGTTTGAAAATATAGATGCCAGTTTAGATGAAAGGCTTCCTCTTGTCATCTCTTTCCTTGAATATGTAATTATAGATATTTAAAAACTGTCTTGACAACTCTAATATGAACACATTTCTGTTTTATTTACATTTCTCTGTTTGGGTCAGTTCATTTTATGGCTTGTCTGATAATTTTTTACTGAATGCTGAACATTGTAAATTAAAAATAATTGAGGTTCTTGGGAATTTTATATTTTCTCAGAGAGATTGCCCTGATCCTGGCAGGAGGCATTTAGGAAGAGATTCCGTGTTTTGGTTCATTTGCTAATGGTTTAATTCCACTCTCTTCTTCCTCTTAAGTGCTTCTCAGCTGAAAATACAGGAGTGTCTTCTCACCCAATTTTGGCTTTCCCAAACCAAAAGGTTTGGCAGAATGGCATCCCTTTCAGAGAGCTTTGCTGCCCCACAGTGCATAGTAGCAGATGTTCTGAGCAAACAAAGTTTTGTGAAGGTATAGCTTGCCTTTGAGCAGTTCCCCTTCTGCTGTGATCCTGGCCCAGTAAGCCCTGGCTGCCTTGCTTGTTTGCAGTGATGTGAACTGGCTGTTGTCTGTCAGCTTCCAGCTATTTCCGGTGGAATGCTTCTGAGGAAAGGGATGGCCACAGCAGTGGACACTAACAGTTACTTTCTATGCGGTTTCCTCCTCCCCTTGTCTTGATGTTCAGTATGCTGTGTGGCAGCAAACTTTGGCCTGATTTCTCAGTCATGACATAGTTCGGAAACTCATAACTTTCAGAGTTTAAAGAGTGTTCTTCCCTTTTCCCAGACCTTTCCAGAACTCTTGATAGTTTGACATTGTATCTTCTGCATCGACCCTTTAAGTTTTAACATTGTGTCTATTTCCCCCTGGGCCAGCTGGTTCATTTATTCTTGTAATCTTTTGTCCTGGGGCCACAGTATGACTGCTGATTTCTGAAGGCCAAATGAGGAAGGGGTCTGGAGAAAGGCTGCTCAGACTGAAGCTCTGCTACAGTCTTCCTGTCTTCACCTGGATGTTGTGTCCGGGCTTCCGTTGTTCCTTTTGCCCTCACTACAGAGCTTCGTGAGTTCATGCTTTCTAGAAAGTACTGTGACTGATGGAGGAAGACAACTGAGGTTCTGTTTCGGTCCACACCATCAGTCCGCAGGGCCTGGCACTGCTATTTGCAGATTTTCCAAGTCTGAGGCCCGATTTGCTGTAGATCTGTGTTTTGTACTTCTCGGAGACCTCAAGGCAGCCATAGGCTTGTTCTTTGTGCTGCGACATGGACATCATCGTGTCTTCTGCTCCTGTCTCTAAGCATATCTCCTTCTCAGTGTTGACACTGTTGTGGAATTGACGTTTTTTTTTTTTTTTCTTTTGTTCTTTTGAAAAAAAAAACACCTAGAATTTTCAGGGAGGAAACATAAAGCAGGTGTGTTTAGTTCACCATTTCTCTCAGGAATTTTCAGGTGTGTTATGTACATCAAGAGAAACTTCCACAGCAGGTATTAATGTAGATGAGGGAATGTAGAAGTAACAGGAAATGACAGAGTTAGAATTAAAATTCCCTTTATCCCACACAAAGGCTGTCATTTTGGAAAACACCTCTCCTAACTCCTTCAACTTTAAATACCAAAGTTTGGTCCCCAGGTATGAGCAACCCACTATTTTCCAAAGCCATGGAATTCATGAAATAATAAAAAAAAAAAAAATCACAGTATACATTCACTCATTCTCTCTGGTTAGCAGCCAGTACTTACATGCTTGTCCTACAAGAGTCAATTATAATTTTTAAAAGCCTATTTTAATTTTGCTACTTTATTTTTCTTTGGAGCTTTTTGGTTTGTATTTGGAATTATTAAGCTCACCCTGGAGAAGTTTTGTTCTAATTGAAACTTTTCTTTAAGTCAGGATTCTATTCCCTAAAATATTGCAGTGCTTTTGTTTTATAGAAAATGAAGTTTCTTGTCTAACCCCCGGGTTGCTCATTAGTAGAATCTGAAGATGTACAGAAAGTTTCTTATTGTGTTTCTCTTTGGGCTGTCCCAGAATAACTTTCTGTTTCCAGCTGGCCCAGTTTCTGAACACCCTTGTTAAAACATCTCCATATACAATGATTTAGTCTTTTTTATGGGAAACAAATAAGATCCTGGGAAGCAAGAAAGAGCTGTTTGCAAAAGACAACTTCTGCAGTTTGCCACATACGAGATATTTAACGACTGGGGAGTCTCTGTAAAACATCTCTGTATCAAAACTATAGCATCTCCTATATTAAAGAAAGGGAAAAGGGTCCTGCCTAGAAGATGGTCCACACAGGGAGGGGGAGTCACAAGCGTTCATAGTCATTTCAAACATTTCTTTTTAAAAGGAACATGGTGATCTTTTGAGTTGTCATCTTTTCCCAAAAAGAGCATCTCTGGACTTTATTCTTACTTTCAAGGGGTAGGATAGTTGATATTTGTTAAACTGCTTCTGATGAGCCAGCCTGGCTCCATCTTAGGCTTCAAAGTCATATTCTAGCAAAGACAAACTAGGTTTATTCTTGCTTACGATTAAACTTCTGTTTCTCAAGGATTGGCCTATTTCCTACCCCCTTTAACCTTAAACACAAATGGTTCTGTAGGGCCTGTTCCAGGAAACAGCAAATGTGTCTTTGTTCCAAATCTGTTTTGCAATCCTACGTTTGTTTCAAAGGTTGTTATAACTACCGTGTTATGAGTACCTATTAGGACTACTTAGTTATGAACACCTTGCAATCTTGTCTTTGTTTCAGGAGGTCATTCTAATTAACCTGTTGTGCTTACCTTCTGCTTCTGTAATTCTGCCTATTTTTTTTCTGCCAAATCCCCCATTTGGAAACCCCCCCACCCCTAAACTATAAAAACCTTGTCTTTCTCACATCTCTTGATCTCTTTGCTAATTATGCCATGACTGAGAAATCAGGCCAAAGTTTGCTGCCACGAAAACAGCATACTGACCATCAAGACAAGGGGAGGAGGAAACCGCATAGAAAGTAACTGTTAGTGTCCACTGCTGTGGCCATCCCTTTCCTCAGAAGCATTCCACCGGAAATAGCTGGAAGCTGGCAGACAACAGCCAGTTCACATCACTGCAAACAAGCAAGGCAGCCAGGGCTTACTGGGCCAGGATCACAGCAGAAGGGGAACTGCTCTAAGGCAAGCTATACCTTCACAAAACTTTGTTTGCTCAGAACATCTGCTACTATGCACTGTGTGGCAGCAAAGTTTTCTGAAAGGGATGCCATTCTGCCAAACCTTTTGGTTTGGGAAAGCCAAAATTGGGTGAGAAGACACCCCTGTATTTTCAGCTGAGAAGCACTTAAGAGGAAGAAGAGAGTAGAATTAAACCATCAGCAAATGGACCAATGATTTAGTCTTTATTGTGGGATCTCTTGAACCCAGCTTTTAGGGAGAGGCAGCTCATTTACACAGACAGAAGGCTTGCTTTGGTTAATTTGGCCAAGATGATTTGTGTCAGTGGTCTTTCTCCTCAAGTCTTTAGGACTAGTGTTACAAGTACAGCACCCAGATAGTCAGAGACCTGTGTGGAAACATCTGAGAGGGTATAATGTTTAAATGGAGAACGAATCATACTCTAGCCAAATTGTTTAATTTGTTCTTAACATTTCTCTTAAAAGTCCACATTATTGCTTACTTAAAAAGTAAAGTTAATTTTACTTCGTTAGCAGTATACAAGAATTTTGACTTAATTACCAAGTTTCTATCCCCAGGAATTTTCTTTCACCCATCAAATCAGAAGCATTCATTTACTCTATTGCTTCTGAATAGTTTGTATATTCATTTTGCTTGACTTTTCTTACACACTTGCATTCTGTTCTCTCTTGCTCCCCCTCTTCCTCCCTCTCCCCCTCTGTCTCTCTTTGTGTGTGTGTGTGTGTGTGTGTGTGTGTGTGTGCTGATCTCTGAACAGCTCTTTTCCCTTTCTTCGAGATTGATTGTAGTGTGTATAGTTAGGGAAAGACTGTATACTGATATTGTGTAAAAATACACCAAATAAATTTTTTTTTTCTGAGAACAGAAGACACATGTTAATATTTTAATTTTACAATGTGTATTCTTTAGAGGAAGAGTTGTTGAAATAGCACAGCTGAGACCCTGGTGCACAGTCCAGAGCCTGCAGTAGCATGTCCTTGTCTTGTAGGTGTCTTAAAGCAGGATGGTGATACTTGAGATAGACTCTGTGGTGTTCTATTGGCTATAAATACCTGAAGACAAAAGTTCTTAAAAGGGCAACTGATTCAAATTAAATTAGTAGATAGAAGCACCCTGACAAGTAAGCAAAGAGAAACCTTTAAACCACGAGAGAGTTCACACGAACACCTAGTGGAAACCACACTGACCTCTTCTCCAGCAAGGGAAATTTCCAACAGCCAGCTCTGGCTAAGAATTCAGACATGGTTGTTAAAACCAAGAGGAAGAAGTAAAAACACAGGAAAGAATACCTTCAAAATGACTTTGTTTTCAGGGCTTCTAATAATAAAAAGTACTGGTAAAGAGGAAAGAAGTCTGCCTGCACCCAAAGATGGGTCCAGTAAGGATCGCAGCTACAAATGTTAGAGAGAACCACAAGCTACTGATGTGATTGCCCCAGAAATACAGTGGAAAAAGGAGACCCAGTCTCTCTGAGGGACCGATGACCCTGATGTAGATGCTACTTTTCTCCTTTTAAATGCCTAAGTTGATTTGAAACACAAGTTCAAACTTGGGTCTGCTCTTTCTTACCTCACAGGTGTCTCCCTCAGGCTTCTTAATTTAGTCTAGCAGGGAGAAGTTTGTGTGAACCTCGGCTGGTGTGCTTGTGATCATGTCTTCTAGCTGATCTCCTACTGGAGAGGGAGCCGACAAACGTCATACACTATAGGAACCAGAAACATGGAGGGATACAGCGAGCACCTTGTGGCTCAGACGATTAGAATAAGACAAGGAGAGATCCAGTATAAGCAGATGGTTGTGAGTACCTCCCACACAGCAGGGTCCAATAAACACTCCATGAAAGAAAGGGAAAAATACAATTATGAGTCCTGGAAGAAATTGTTCTCAAGTTGATGGGAACACCCAGACAAGTAGTAAAAATAGCTAGGCCCTATCCAGACCTTGTCGCTGTTCCAATTCATAAAACACCTTTAGAAACCAGACATCTCCCTCAATGTACCCATTAGGCTCAGAGATATTAAGTGTCCTATCCAAGATCTTTTAAAAATATATTAATATTTATTCCTGTCAAGTAATTATATTTTATATACTGGTATTAGTTTGTCCAAGTCAAATCATTAAGTCAATAACCAGAAAGCAAAAACCGAAGTCAGGTCTGTCTACAGATCTCGTCTGTCAGGCAGCAAGCTGCTGCCTCTTTTCCATGAGCAGAGTAAATGAGGTCAGGATGTCCCTGTCTAGGAGATGGCAAGTTCCAGTAGAGATGCTTTAGAGTAACGCTGGTGTTTTGTCTGCCTAGTAGACAAGTTTATTTGCACATTCCGCAGCCAGTGATCCCCGAGGAAAGGCCTGGACCTGAGCTCATTTTCTTCCATGTCCATCAGTTCTTTCTGCGGGTTCTCTGCCCTCTATTGCAGCTAACAGCACCGTGGTCTTTTCTGGAACCGCTCATTCTGTCTGAGTCTCCGTTGGTAGCGGTCACCAGGTCCTGGGTTTTCAGATTTACTCTGTCTGAACTTTCTCTCTGTTCCCTGGAAGACGCTCATGTCAGACCCTCATTTTCTCTTCTGGTACTTTTGCTTGTCTCCGTCTCTCATCACTGCCATCTCTGCAGCTCAACCTCAGCGGTGCAGCTGGAGTCATTACCCTTGACTGAAAAACTGCTGCCCTAGGGGAAACGAAATCTCTGTGCTCCCACAAACTCATTCACCACCTGAATGCTGATAAATTGCAAATTTCAATCTGCAGCCGGATTCAGAGTTCCCACACTGTTTCTGGCTCGGTAAACACCAGTAGCTTCTCAACGTTTCTGACCTCCTCACGTTAGTTACAGCACTGGTACAGGCTCTTGTCCCAGACAGCTTTCACTTCTGCTCGTTGCCTTCATTCTAACCGATGCGATCCTGGCTGTCTCAGACTGTTGGAGTAGGCTGAAATACCATCACCTCCAACCAGTTGCTCTGTGCCTACTCTGTTTTTGACTTCTAATATGCTCTCTTTCCAAACACTCTCCATCAAACTTTTATGCCCATTTTTAAAAAGCATTTTAACATCACTGAATCCAGAATATATTTTTGCAGTTGACTTTCTATTTTTTTCTTTTAAGCGACAACTGGGGATTGTATTGAAGGACTCAGTGTGTGCTGGGCTAGACACATTACCAATGAGCTGTACTTTTTCCAAAAATGATTAAATTTCTCTCTGTCTCCATCTCTTTCTCTGTCTCTGTGTTATGTGTGTATTGTGTGTGTTGTGTATATGTGTTTTGTGTGTGTGTGTGTGTGTGTATTTACCAAGGTGTGTATGTGGAGGTAAGAAAACAACTCCAGTATTTGTCCTTGTCTGCTGTCTTGTCTGATACAGGGTCTTCTGCTGTTCATCACTGAATGTGACAGGCTAGCTGACCCTCAACGCCCCCCTGGGGGGGTTGTCTGCTAGCCTAGTTTGTCTCTTTGTAGGAACATCGGGATGTACAGCAGTTTACCTGGGTTTTGGAAACCCAAACTCAAATTCTTATGCTTGCACAACAAGTAGTATCCATTGAGTCATCTCTTAGAACCTTACAATCCATTTAAAAACACAGTTTGAAAGTCATTTGTTTTTAATGTTGTACTGTAAAACCCAACCAATCCTGTTTTTGAAGAAACTCCATTTTGTATGAGACCAGGGCCTAAACTCCAATTCCAGGAAGAAAATCACACCTGAGCAAACATCTTATGACACCCCTCCCCACTTTAGCAATAGCTAGGCAACAATAGCAAGATCAAGGTACATAGAGGTAATCTAAGACATCCTTCTGAGAATAGATAACCTGGCATCCTGTTTGTCAGGTGGTTCTGCCCTCCTGTTTGGTTCCTGTAGATTACACCAGAAACACAGTTTTAAAAATATTAACTTGCTGACCTGTATGGAAATTCCCTAAGTTTGCTGTAACCACAAAAAAACCCTGAACCTCCTAGGCTTTCGACTCTCACTGTGACCCTCTGTGACAGTAAGAGTCTAAGAGACCTTGTTTGTGAGCTCTTGATAAGACCCTTCATGTGTTTCACATTGGAATTGGCTCCTCAGTGGTCTTTGGATACCTGCAACTTGGGCATAACAGTACATGGAAGTAGATTTTTTAGTGAGATATAAAATATAATCACAGAAAAAAAAAATCATCGTTCTGGATGTGCTTCTGCCACGCATTAAGACTTCAATAATTTCCCATTGTTCTGAGAATAAAACAGAACCATCTGAACATGTCCACAGCATCCAGTATGACCATCTGAATATGTCCACAGCATCCAGTATGACCATCTGAACATGTCCACAGCATCCTGCATGTATGTTCTATTCCTTGCATCCTGCTAAAGAAGCACTTAGTGACACTTGCCTAATAAGCTGACACTCATCCAGTGACTACTCCCTGCTCAACAGAAGCCCCACCCTCAACACACACACACACACACACACACACACACACACACACACACCCCGAACTTGGTATTCTGCGTCTCAGCTTTGGAGTCCTGTTATGGCAATCTTCCTTTTGGGAAGACTCTCTCTGCTGAGATGCACTTTCCTTCCCACTGCTCCTTCAGAATGTGTTTTGCACAGTTTGTCTATGGCCGCTGGGCGGCTACACCGCCCCTCCATCCATCCTGTTGCATGAACTCATGGATCTAGCACTTCCGCTCCTCATCCTCAGTACAGCTCCTGTTTTCCTAATATCGGTCTTCCACACCATTAGGATGTGAAGCACTGGATTATCTCTGCCTAACTCAACAGTGTGCACTTTAGCCTTTACCTGGGCCACACTAGCTCTTTTCTAAAATTCATGGAATGAATTATGATAAGGAATGGAATTATGTACCTGGAGGTACTCTGAATTGTCTTCTACTTGAGTGTATTAAAAAAAAAAAAAAACACAGAGGTGAACCCTTAGCCTACAGGAATACATGGAAGTTTAGTTTAATAAGTTAAAAACAAATTACATAGTTTCACATTATGATACATCAATGGTGACAAAAAGCAGTTATCATATTTTCCTCCTTAAAATAATTGTAACAGTACCTGAGCATCATAATGTTCATTATAATCGGTAAATACACTGATCCAAACCGTAGGGTAGATTTCTGCTCTGACAGGCTAGATCTCATTCTTTCTCTGCTGTGTTTAAACCTCTTTGTCCCTTGCCTTGGAAAATGTGCTGCCTTTGTGGATTAGCTCAGCGGGGAATGTTTACAAAGTAGTTGTAGTTTCATCTCCTCCGTGAGTTTACCTAGCCCTCAGACATAGCTTACACTTCTGCTCTTCTGCAAACTTAAGTCTGGTTATATTCTGAGGAAGCAATTCAGAAAGAAGCACACTTTTGTCACGTTTAAAATGCAATTTGTTTCCACTAGAATTCAAAGCAATCTTACTGTCCTTTCTTTGTTCTAGAAATGCATTTTTCTTATTATATATATACTCTAACTTCATTATGCAATTGTATACTTCAAGTAATTGTCATTATATTCATATTAGCATAATCCTCTGTGTTACCAAAGAAAAATTTGAGAAATAGAAAAACAAAACAAAACAAAACAAAATTCTTTCTTACCCTTAATATGCTTTGCAGTAAGTAAAGAAAGATTCACAGCTTTGGGTGTTTGAGTTGTTGAATTTTGGCTCTCCTGTTTTTAGTAACATGTCCACAAATCTCTGAACGAAAAGGCCATCGAATTTGAAATGTTATTAAGACAACCTATAGCAACGTGCTACCTCAACACAGGTATAATCAAAAGGAAAATTTCTTGTAACTACATTCATATTCAAAGATCTTGTGATATAAGCCAACCCCTGTGGGGGTATTATTTCCAAACATAACAGGTTGACATTATATAATTACACACTGCTGGATACTGAAATATCAAAGAGGAGAGCTTATAGCAGTGTGCACAGCACACTGTTATGAATATTCACATTCATCCACACATTTTCAGAGAATTATTTCTAGTTATGTATTACAGACGTTAGCAAAGATTTGGTGATTTATTTAATATCAACATTAGGTTTTGACATTAATGTCTTAGCAAGCAAGCATAGGGAGGCTTGGTTCAGAGACTCACCTCTATTCACTGATAGGACTCCAAAGGGAAGCTCTTGTTACTCCATACATGGTTTTCTAAACAGACACTCCAGCTATATGCATAACTGAGGATATTGTACCCTACCCTGTGCATACCCAACTTCCATAATTTATAATTTCCATCCCCTAACTTTGACTTTTATTATTCTTCCCATGAGCGGTGATGGCGTTACTTACCTTGGAGTCAGTTCTCCTTTGGCTCTGTCTCACCACTCTCTTCATATCACACATCTTCTGCAGAAGTGATGAGGGTTAATGGCCCTTCATTGCTCAGCTTCCTACCCAACTGTTTTCAGTGGTATGTTCCTCCCATTTAACCTCTGGGTTGTAACCAGAACTTACCTTTCTCCCTTGGAAAGCTCAGCTTTCTAATATTTCCATCCTTTCCCCTTCACATGACCTTTTCAGCTTAAGTGGTACACACTGAAATTAGTCTCACAGACATTAAGGCCTCAGGTGCCATCTTTCTTGGGTCTTTAGTCTCATCCTCAGGTGATGAGCAGCTGGGTGATTTTGAGATGCTTTCCCCACTTCGTTATGTAGGAATCATCCAGTTTCTACTTTTGCATTTCCCTTCTTTTAAAATTCATCTTTTAAAAATGTATTGGATAACTGTAACTCTGGGGCAGGTATATCATAAATAATATTTATTTTATTTTGAGACTGGGTTTGTTTGTATAGCGCTGGCTATCCAGAGACTCGCTCTGTAGATCAGGCTGGCTTTGGACTCAGAGATCCACTGGCCTTTGCCTTCCAAGTGCCATAATATTTATTTTAGGAGTGTTAGAACAGCAGGTTGGCTATGTGCACCATGTGTAGAAAACAGGGAAACCACTGCTTTCCTCATCACAAAAGTCAGGGAGACAATCTACAGATAGAAGTGAAGACCCCCATACTCGGGAGACCCTTCCTCAAGTCTCCGGAAATCTCGACCACCCAAAGATCACAAGAAACCATACCTGGATGCAATCAGCAGAGGCTTTATTAGGGAAGTGAGCCTGTGGTCAAAACTACAAGCTCTTTAGCTCCAAGAGCAAGGTTTTGGCCCAGAGTGGTGGGTTAAAGGGTCTTTTATAGCATGGGGTGGGGAAAGGAAGGCATTTTCGCGCGCTTACACATGAATGGTTGCATTTTCGCGTGGTTACACATGATTGGTTGCTTTACAAATTTTGAACATAGCACTGGGAAGACCAAGGGAGGGGTAACCAAGAACAGTGGAACATTTCAGAGAATCTAGCCCAAATGATCTAGAGTCATGTGAAAATCACTCTGTACACTCATTCTTCTCAAAAAATGTGGTTTTTACCATGCTATTGTGTCCTATCCTGCCATTTACCAACTATTTCAGATTAGCTATCTTCTGGCTATAGCCCCACCTAGGTGGCAGCATCTTTTATCTGTGGTCAGGAATGTGTCTTCCTGCCTTGGGCCTCTCCCACCGATAGGTGGGAGAGCCTTGAGGAATGTAATCCAGCAAGTGTCCTTCACCTGGAATGTGAAAGCCTGAAATCTTATTTTCAGTTCCGCATTCTGTAAGGCGAAAAATCTACACATATTTCATAAAATGGCCTTTATAATTTTTCACTCTACAGAAGTACCCAGTGGCAGGGCAGGCCTCCCCAGTTAAGGAAGATTTAAGTGTGCACACGCTTAATAAAGGGGCTGGAGGATGGTTCAGGGGCTAATTGCTCTTCTTTTAGAGGACTGGATTTGGTTCCAGGCTCTACAATGAAT
This sequence comes from Arvicanthis niloticus, assembly GCF_011762505.2. NCBI lineage: Eukaryota > Metazoa > Chordata > Mammalia > Rodentia > Muridae > Arvicanthis > Arvicanthis niloticus. The sequence continues at coordinate 7,706,030 of NC_133437.1, forward strand.
AACTGTAATCCTTGTAACTTTAACTTTAATGGATGTAGTGCTCTATTCTAGTCTCTGTAGACAATGCTCTGCCATGTAACACACACACACACACACACACACACACACACACACACACACACGAGCACCCCCACCCCCACCGGCACCAGCACCAGCACCACCATCAGCACCAGCACCCGCATCAGCACCAGCATCACCACATCATCAACAAGTCTGGAGAAACGGCTCAGTGGTTAAGAGCAAGTACGGCTCTTACAAAGGATCCATGTGTGGTTCCTAGCACCTAGGCCATGTGGCTCACAGCAGCATCTGTATCTCCAGCTGCAGGGGATCCAACCCCCTCTTAAGATCCTCAGGTGTCTGTACTCGGCACATCCCTACACATAATTAAAATAGTAGGAATACATTTTTTAAAAAGTATGTGACCCCCCAAACTGTTCCTGGTAATCAGGAGAGCATCCATATAATCCTGGCTTAGTCATAATCCTAGACTTGTCTTAGCTACTAACTCTAGCTCTCTTTCTGGGAACTTTCTTGATCTTTCTTACTGTTGGTGCAAGCTAAGACCCCAGATGGTAGGATACCAGATTCAAGTCAAATTATTGCTGCTTTGATCCTCTATAGGGATAGAGTGATGACTAAAACAGCCTCTGCATAAACTCGAAGAGTAGTGTGCAAGAGAAGCTAAGTTAGCCTGCCTTGTTTGTTTGTCTGTTATTGTACTAATTTCTACTTGGAGAGTCTTTATTTAGGGACACCTTGACTAGCCTTTAAAAACTTGTGTGTTATGTTGCAATTTGTGACAGTGGTCATTATCTCTCAGCAGAAGTAAAATGGGAAAATCTTGTTACCACTAGACAAGTAGACCTGAGTGGAAATAAGCATCAAGTAAAAGCCGACACACAGACACGCTGGGGACACAGCACAAGCTTCTTCATCTCCTCAAGTCTGCTTTTCACACTCTCTAGTGCCTCTTTGGGGTGCTGCTAGTTATGAATAAAAATATTACTTTAAAAACAAAACAAAAACTTCTTTGCTTTAATTAGGCAAAATGAAAACCTTCTGTTACAATTTATATTATTAAAATTTTGACATTTCATAATGGCATACAAGAAATTCTATTTTTAAAAAGTGCTATATTAGAGCAGTGCTTTAAAATGATTGAATTTTTTGTGATTATTATTTGATGCAGAAATTATGGTGCAATGAAATTATTTTTGGTAGTCCCTTCTATTTTAAATAGTCATCAACCTCTGAGGTGGTACATAATCTGGGACAAATTAACTTTAAAAAGTTAATTATTATTATTGAAAGTTACATAATAAAAGCAATGACTGACTATTTCTGGACAGTGGTGCATGAAGCAGTCAACAAGTTTACCCACATCCAAACAACTGAAGAGAGTTCTCTAATCCGAGGCTCCAAAACACCGCAAAACTGTAGAGAATGACTGAATTCAATTCAAAAACAACAAACTTTTAGGTCCCAAAGAAACTCAGGACAAAATGCTAACTGTGGTGCCTATTAGGAAGCCAAAGCGCAGACTGGTAGCCAAGCTTACTCAGAACCAGTGGTTCCTCTCAGGTCTTCCCACCCCAACCCTGTGCTCTCAACCTCTTCAGCCTAGGTCCTTTATTTCCCTTCTTCCAGCTTCTGATTCCTTTAAAAACCTGGCATTTAGGCTGCCTGCTGTCTTGGTCCTCCAGGCTTGGCTTGTTTCTATCTTGGCCCCCTCTTTACTCTCACTCCTCTCTCTCTCTCTCTCTCTCTCTCTCTCTTCCTTCCTTCCTCCCTCCCTCCTTTCCTCCTCTCTCTCCCTCTATCTCTCCTCCCACTCTCCCTCCCTCTCTTCCTTTGCCCTCCCTTTCTCCTTCCTCACTTCTCTCTCCTTTCTCCTCTCCCCATCTGCCTTCCTTCACCCAGGTTCAGTCTAGACTCTTCCAGATGCCTCTACCTCCCTCATATCTATAATAAAAACTTTCTTCTCAACCACTGGAGTGGTCATGTCCCTATTTTCATTTATAAAACACAAGGGGGTATGGTACAAGCTTTGATGTAGCCATCAGTTGTTTCTAATAAACGGATGGATGGTTAAGTCTGTGGGGTTAAAAAACACGAGTCTCCTCACACTTTACTATGAATTATATATTTAAATACAACTGATAGCACCTTTTGGTATACCTTTCCTTGCATTGGAACCTTTATTAAATATTTGAAATATTCTGTTTAAAATGCTCAGTGTGGGCTGGAGAGATGGCTCAGCAGCAAAGAGCACTGACTGCTCTTCCAGAGGTCCTGAGTTCCATTCCCAGCAACCACACGGTAGTTGACAACCACCTGTGATTGGATCAGTTGCTCTTTTCTGCGTGTGTCTGAAGAGAGTGACAGTGTACTCACATAAAATAAATAGATAAATCTTAAAAGAAATGCTCAATGTTTAGCTTTTTCTTAAAACATTTTTGAAATTTAATTTTTAAAGGGAATGACTATATTCTAGTTCAAGAAAGATAAGGGAGTGTATAGGGAGGGCATGGAGCACAGTCGCCGTCGTGGGTCAAAGGGGCTTTTGTGGAGAAGAGAAAGGGAAATTAAACCCTGAAACATGGGTGAAATTCAGAGGGATCAAGTAGAGAGGAAAACCTCCTCTGGTGACATAGGCAGCAAGCTTACTGTTTTAGGGGGAGGGGGAAGGGAGTGGGGACAGCAGGTGGGATTGAACATGTTCTGCTACCAAGCTATATGGCCTAGCTCAGCAGTCTCCCTCTTAAACTGAGGAGACTTCTCAGGAAAGACGTCCTGAAGCTGAGTCTTCATGTGGAGATGCATGAGACACTCTCATTGTTGACAGCTTAGATGTTAATGGGCTGTCACTCACATTCGATGGAAGTACAAACCTACTAACATCAGTTTGTTCTAACAGTTCTATCCATTAACAAACTGAACAGATAAAAGTTGGGGCTAACATGGCTGTCAACAGGAGCTCAGGGATGTAAGTAGCAACAGAAAAATACCAGTTAAATTGAATAAATAGGAAATAATCCAGGAGAAAGGAATAGTTTTCATACTGTAATACTGGTTGGAGTACCTCAGGACTAGGTGCCTTCACTTCTCCTGTAACACTCAATATCAGTTTTATTTTTGCCTGTTTCTTACTATATAGTTCTTGAGACCAACAGCACTATAATATTCTATTTCTTTCTAGTCAGTTTCTATTGTTTCTCAGCCTTTAACATTTTTTCTTTATTTTAATTTCAATTATTTATTACAAACGGTGTGTGTGTATGTGTGTGTGTGTGTGTGTGTGTGTATGTGTGTGTATGCATGAGAACAACTTTTGATGGTCAATTTTTTTTTCTTCCACTATATGGATCACAGTGATCAAACTCAGGACATCAGACTTCCTTGGCCCTATATTTATTTTTTGTTTTACTTGACAAAATTTTTTATAGGGTATAATATTTATACCCTTTATTTATAAGATATAATATGATGCTTTAGTACATATTTTACAGTGTGGAACAATTAAACCCAAGATAATTTAAATACTAATTATCTCTAATCTTTTTTTTTTTTGTTGAGAGAACATTTAAAAATGTAATCTTTAAACAATTTTGAGATAGTCAATAGTGTAATCATTGCAATGACTATTCTGTATACAGATCACTAATGAAAAATTTTCCTGCCCAGCAGAAACTTTGCACTCTTTTATCAATGTCTCTCCACCATTTCAACGTACATCTCACTGCAAGGCCCTGGTAACATCAGTCTGTTCTCTATTTCTTTAAGTTTGACTTCTGAAGATTCCACATATGTGTGAGACAACATGAATCCATATTTACCAGGAGTGGGTGAGAGCCTTTGTCACAGTACAGAATCAGTTCATTCCACCAACCTCATCAGTATAATGGAGGATATAGGATATCCTATTCATCTATGACCTATATACTGTTGCCTGATGAGTGAAGGAGTTCTGTCAGAGAGTGCGGTGGATAAAGGCAGCATAGATATCTGGAGAAAATCATAGTTCTCCCGGGACAGATGGAGGGGCGTGGACATTGAGTAGGCAGACAACAGTGTGCCCAACCAACTTGTTCCCTTCTTCCTGTTTGTGTGTTTTGAATGGAAAATGGTATCTTGACCTGGAGGAGGAAGGCTTCAACAGCTGAGGCACACAGGGCACCTCAGTGGATTCCGACCCTTTGAACTGCGTAGGTTAGTAATTAGGGGAGACAGAGTCAGTGCTGTGCTGTGGAAACCATTGCTTCATAATTCCCTCTTTCTTTCCTGAACCGTAGTTACAAATGTCTGCATTGGTTTCTGTGGCTTACATGTACCATAGAGTAGAAAGAAATTGTAGGCATTTATTTTGCTGTAAAAAAGTATTTTTAGGTGTTTGTGGGCTGTGTATCAATTACTATATAACATAGAATTAGGAAGGAATGTGCAAAATATATTTAGCAAGTGCTGATAATATTTTAAGAACATTTGATTCTGACACATGCTATATAATTTATAGAGATGCAGGTTACATCATCAAAAGGTTATATATTGGGAAACCTACAAAAAAAAAATCCTTAACTAAAATACTTTCTTGAAACACAGACTGAGGAATGTTCCCTCACAGAAGGAAAAAAAATGTGCTACGTACGATTGCTCAGGTTTTTCTTTTCCTGGCTGTTCATCTTCCTTTGTACTTTCTACCAAGAATAGTTGGAGGCTTTTGATAGGCAGATGACTGAACCAAGAGAGATGAATGTCAACTGGATGCTTGAGCCTTATTTTTATTCAGAATTGTTCTTTCCCTCTGGCCTCATAAGTTGGAGTGATGTCTTGCCAGAGGCTGGATAAAGATGAACATACTCACGTATGGACACGGCAGTGTTCAACTGTATAAACAGATGCTAAAGATTTGTCTTGGAAGTTTGTCCAGGGCAAAAATAGTAGAAAACATCAATTTTCACTCAGCGTTTGCACACCGTTGTGTTTTTCAGAATGCTTTGCGTACATTATCTTCTGTGGTTGAGCAGGTCTACTATGGAGGAAGACTGGGAATGTAACGTTTTCACTGATTAGGAGATCAAGACACAATAAAGCTCAATGAAAAGCAGGTTCAGAAACTCTAAAGTTTTTTTTTTTCTTTTCTTTGTGTTGTTTCTAGTAAAACAGAAACATTTCTCTCCTCTTTCTTCTCTCAACGAAGAAAAAGAAAAGACAGTGAAAAAAAAAAAAAAAAACCCCAAGAAAGTCTGCTTGCTACACTAAATACACATTCTCAGTTTCGGAAGAACACACATTCACGGGGTCAGATTGTCCTGCAGGTGGTGGCTGGCTGCAAGAGGAAGAAACGGTAAACTTCTGAAAGACCCTGGAAATGTAATGTTTCTAGTTTTCATTTTTTCTTTCCTCATCAGGTGGCAACTCACACACCCGGTTTTATTCTGGCCAGTCCTTCTCAGTATACTTCCCTTGTCTTTACTCTCTAACCTAATCTCACACCTTGGCTGAGAAGTTTGCACCTAGCTGTAACGCTTGTTGAAAATAAGAAACACACACAAAGAGGCTCATGAAGATGAAGAACTTCACCTAATACTCTCAAGCCATCTCTGATCTGGATGTTTGAGAGAACTTTGGGTATCCTTGTGACACCTTTCTTGCCTTTGTCAGTGATAAGGAACCAGCAATTTCACTTGAATTCAAATGACAATGGAAACTGGCACAGCGGAGGGAGACGCTCCTCGTCTTGGTCTCAGACACTGTGTCTCTCAGTGGCAATGCACTGTATCCTTGCCCCAAACAATCTTTTTCTAGCTCTGTATAAATTACCTACCTGGCAAAATGAAGACTAAAGCTGAGAGCAAAAATACACTTCTGTGGGTGTAATTGTATTCGTGGCCAAGTAGAGTTTGGACTTCTTCCATTAGCAGGGATGCCTGGTGGTAGTACTAACTTTAAAACCCAGAGCTGTCAACAAGCAGAAGGAGCCTGGCTGAGTGGGATCAGGAAAGGAGTGGGGAGATGGGAAAAACAGGCAGGGGCTTCAAAGGACTTAAACCAAAAGCTCCCAAAGGGAAATGACCCAAGGACAGAAACTTTTCTCAGGGCGGGGCTCGTTTGTCTTCTTTTCACAAAAGACTTCACTCTGCCCTGTTTCTTCTTGCTTTATCTGGAAACACCAGGCATGAGGAGATGCAGATTTCAGTGAGAAGGCTGGAATCACTGCCAATAATATTCCTTCCTCCTCTCGGGGACCACTGAGCACTTCCTAAAGTTGTCTTTCTCAAAGCAGCTCTAGTCACAGTGGTCCTTGCTGTTGTGAACTGAAACTCTGCTCAAGGGAAAAAGCAAAACACTAAAAACTAGACATAAATTGAATGTTTCACAAGGTGGACTAGAACTTCACAATTGTGAGGAGGTGGACTGTTACAGATTAAGTGGCAGCATTACCTGGGAGTCTGCTTAGTCTCTTCAGTAGCCATTCATTCCCCACCTCTGTATCTAACACAGCATCCTCTCAAATATTAGTTAAGACCTTCTTAAATGTATCCGATTAGCAGGCCACTAACTTCTATCACGCCCAAAGCTCAGCACATCCTCTGGCAGCATCAGAAACCTGTACTAGAGATTTCTTCACCCTGCTACACCCCAGCCATCTGCTCTCCTCGCCAATATATTTGGTAAACACACTGATTTATGGTTTTCCTTTGTCCTATGACCATAAAAAGTTCATGCGTCTTCCACATTAGAACATGCCATCCAGGATAACCTGAGGCTCTGGTCACTAATATTTAGCCAAGAAATTAAGGCTAACAACTAACAAGTATGAATCTCATAAAAGTAAAAAGCTCCTGCACAGCAAAATGAAACAGTCACCGAAGTGAAGAGGAAACCCACAGAATGGGAGAGAATGTTGCCTGGTTATACAACTGATAGAGGATTAACATCCAGACATATACAGAACTGAAAAAAAGGAAGTCAAAAAAAAAAACAATTTAAAAGTGGGCTGTGGATATGAGCAGAGTTCTCAAAATAAGAAATAAAGATATCTAACAAATAATTATCTTAAAAGTGTTCACTACCCTTAGCTATTACAGAAATGCAAATTAAAATTTCTTGACATTTCATCTTACCACAATCAGAATAGCTAAGATCAAGAAAACAAGCTAATGACACTGCAAGCTGGTACAGCCACTCAGGACATCAGTGTGGAGAAGTCTCAAAAAGCTTAAAAAATTCTACATACGACCCAACTATATTATTCCTTGTGATCTGCCCATAGGTCTGAACATTCTACTCTGCTGTATATGGGCCACCAAATGACCAGAATGGCAAGATATCTTGAAAGATGCAATAAAAGCATATTTCTCCTGGGCATAACCACCAGCCATACTGTTGGACTTAAGGCCCATTAAATAAGAAGGATTTCATACCTGGCTCTGTAAACCTAGCCCAGTACTTATAGCTATTGAAACTATAGACACCAGAGGATAACTTATTACTGTACTTTCCTAAACCAGTATAATTTCTCACTGCACTCTAAACATTTTCTTTTTTACCCATACTTAAGTATAGCTCTCAACCATCATCAAAGAACTTTTTTTTTTTTTCTGCAGCAGGCAAAGACTATCACAAGGTCAACCAGGCAAAGTACAGAGAACAATTCATAGTAGCGTTACCAGCTCCAGTTAGTATATCTACAACACAACCCCTAAGGCTAAGGGAACATTGAAGAAGAGGAGATGGAAGGATTATAAAAGGCAGAGGACTGGGAAGTCTGATGCAAGATTGTGTCCTTTATACATGATAGGGAAGCTGCACTCATGAAATCTGAACAGTATGGCTGCCGTAATAAGACACGAAGAATGACAGCAGCAGCTTATACATCAGAGTGCATGAGGGAGATCTCATGAGGCCCTGCTCCTAAATGGGGAGCAATAGGTAAGTAATGGCTGTGGAGGGAGGAAGAATCAATCTTCTCTAGGTGTAAACTCCTTGATAGGTTAACCAAAACAAGTGGTTAGACCTAAACACACATTCCTAAAGTAACATAAAAGGGACTAAGCAAGGAATTTCGTAGTCACACGCGAAATTCTCAAAACATTAAACATCTCAGGAAAAAAAATAAAATATTAATAAAAACATCATGTTCTAATATAATTCTCAAAACAAATGATTTCCTAGTAAGTGAAGGCTTTCTTGGTCAATTTACAATCATGTTTTTGTTCAGATTTAAAGATCATAATTATTTAATTCACTTTCAAATTAGGTTTTCGTAAACATAGACTACTAATAGAGTACACTTTAGATATCGTTTTGATAGACCATTTGTGTGGGTTTAGGTCAACTACTTTTAATCTGGGGTATATTTATAAATGGAAATGCAATTAGTTTTAATCTTTATGTAAGCGTCTTGTTTGCTAATGTGAAAGCTTAGGCATATGTCTAATTAACAAACAGCAGTTTTTCCTCTTAACACTCAGTTACTGACCAGATGAATAGATGAACAACTTCAGAATTGCAGAACGAAAATACAGAAGACCCAAGGCAATATGGTCATTGTATTGAAGATATTAGAAACTAGGGCCGTATGCTTGGTCTTCAATGTTGGGTATTGTGTTGTGTATAGTTTTAAAAATCACTACTGCCTTTACCTGGTACTGCTGCAGTGAGACCAGCCTCTCCTGGCTCCCACCTGGCTTAGCTTTGGGATCAGCCCTCTTGCCAGTCCTAATGGATGACCCCTGAATCAGCAGATAAAAGGCACACACCCAGCTTGTCACTTTACAGCTTGCCTTCCATAGAGGCATAATTGCTGGGCGTGCATACCTCCTGCCAGGAAAGGCATTCCCTTACCAATTTATTATCTCTGTCTCTCCTTCTGCCCTAAATACAGTGGCTAGTTCCAACTAGACCCTGCCAAACATCTTTGCCTACCTGCCTGTAGCAGAGACTGCAGGCCCTAGATCTCCCAGAGGCATTACATGATTGCTGGGTCCTTCTTCCTCCAAAGCATGGCAGAAAACCCTCTCGCCATCCTTATTTCTGCCTTTTCCTCCTCGGACCCAGAAGTCCCATCTATACCCTGAGCCCAGCAATTAGCTTTCTTTACTGACAAAACAAGAGCCTATTGGCGAAATGACATTAGCGACTGAACCTCCCCACACAGGTATTGGTTTTCATCAATTTTAAACCTGTTCTCGAGGGCTGGGCAGCATCATTTAACTTGTCCTACTATCTGCAAGCCTTTCAGCCATCTCTGACATGTCCACATTGGCTCAGGGAACCTAATGTTCAAGGGTAGAAACCCTTGTTTCTCTTTCCTCCCGTCAAGCTTAATCCGACATGGCCATCAACAGTCACTCAAAACCTCAGGACCTGCAACTCCTGGTCTGGGAAATATGGGTGATTAAGGTCCACTCACCTGATGACTGTGTACAGCAGAGTGGATGCTTTGAATTTCACTAGGTTCTGGGTTGGAACTCTCCAGAGAAAAACAGCAGTAGTTAAGCAGCTACTTTCCTGAGTTATGTATTGTTCACTGTGGGTCAGTTCCTTTCCTTCCTTCTAAGACACACCAATTGTCCATTTTCAAATTAGATTCTATCTTGATAACTCAGTGGCTAACTATAAAGATGCCAAATAACACGATGTTTGAGATATGGTTAGAGACTACCTCTATCATTTACCAGGTTGTTAGCATTGGGCAAATGGCTGCTTCCTCTACAGCTTGGTCTCCACGACACATAAGGTGTCTGGCATCAGGAAGATTTAGGCCTCTTCCAGTCTGGGGAAGTCTTACAATCATGGCTGTTGGTCATTACAGTGTTACCTCACTGCAGCCTTCTCCCTTTAGGCAAAATATCTGTCATCCTCCCCCCCCCCTTTTTTTTTTTACTTGATAGGGACATGCTAAGGGGGACACTGTTTCATTTCTATGAATTTAATGTAGATTAAGCAGCAACTGTAGGGACTACTATCTTGCTGTTAACCCCTCCTTTCTCTCCAGAAAACTACAAGGGATTTCTAGTATATTTTAAAAATTATTAAGAGTCACAAGTGACTTACAGTGGGCACCAATTATTGCACATCTTGGTGAAATTCCTTTTTTAAAAAAATAATAATCATCCTTTATTAAGAGCAAAGCCAAATTTATATTTTGCATATAGTTTGCTACAGTGTCTCCAGTGTAGAATATTTTCATATTAAAGATGATGGATTCTAGGAGGAAGAATTACGTCAGTGCAGCTAGGCTGTCTGGGCAATGACCTATCAGGTGATTTTGCATAGAAGTGTGTCAACCCCAGATGATTTGAGTACTTGTCTACAACTTGGGGTGAAAGGCTTGATTTTTCTCTTACAGCTGGCACCCTGTCATTGAGGGAAGTCAGGGCAGTAGCTCAAGCAGCAGCTTTGAGTCAGGTGCTAGGGCTACAGGCGGGGCCATCACATGCAACTTCTTCCCTTGGTGCTGGGGATCTGGCCTCAGGGCTTCATGCTTGTTCGGCTTCATCAGTTGAACCATGTGCCCTTTGTTAATCTTTCATTTTCTTTCTCTTTGAGCCTTGTTTCTCAGGCTGTAAAACCCACAGATTTTTATGGCTAATTTGATGAGAACTGTTACCTATGTTCGTGTAAATAAACACAGGCACAGTCAAGATACAAAGATGCCCACATCTCTGCTCTGTTTTTTTTGTCATTCCTCTCATAATTTCATAGCTAACAAACCTGTATTGTCTTTACACATCTGGCTCTAACTGCAGATATTCTCATTTCTGACTCTTAGTTCTCTGTACTGAAATTCTGAAGTGGCAGACCTCTCCCAGGCAGCCCAGCAACCCTCTGCCTCTTCTATGTGATCCCACATAAAGGGTGGTTACCCTTGCTTCCTTCGCTGTTTATAATAGTCAGAGATCTATTTTATTACACTATACTGAAGGGTCCTGGATGATACAAAACAAGAACTACAAAGGTGCTAATTGAAAATGAGTTCTAAAGGAATTCTGGGTTCCAAGATAACCAACAAAAGCAATTACAAAACCACAACCTCCCCTAGCCTTCAATAACGAGGAGGCCGCTCACAATCCACAAACTCAACCAAGTACAAGCTGGGAGGGAAAGGCATGGCTGTCAGTGTTTCAGGGTGGCAGGTCTGGGGCTGAAGTGAGGGGTGAGGGGGAGACTTACTAGACGACGTAGAACCCAAGGAATAATCAATGTACATTTAACCTGTAGAGGAAGGAGTCTGAGCCACGAGAGTTCTGCGGGTGTGTCTGAGAACATGCCCAGGGCAGAACATCATTCCTTAGTCGTGTTAAAGCTTCATAGAAATAAAACAAGTCCAATCACAATGTGGTGCCTATATATATATATATATATATATATATATATATATATATATATATATACATAGTCTTTGTCCTGATTGCTGTCACGATTTCCCTAAAGTATTTGGATTCTCTGGATTAGTAAGACCATCTTTGGTAGCCAATGAGACTATAGGTAGCCAGCAGAAAGTCCAAGACATAATTAGTAGTTTAAACCTTTTAGCTCCAACCACTAATCAATCTCTGGGGAAGGGACAGGAGCTGGCGTGTGAGCTAATCGTTTGGTGCACAGGGATTAGACTTCCATGGTTACCTAACGAGACCATTATGTAGTTTTGCAGGTAGCACTGCAGAGCTTCTGCTGGCAACACTTTAAAGAGCTGTGTGGGTGGGTCGCTCAGAAAGGGCACGGAAGGGCTGTGTGGTCCTCGACCCTCGTTTCTTGTTCCACAAATCCTTTCCAATCTGCTCTTCTGAAGTCATACCCTTTACAATGAAGCAATACATGAGAGCAGAAGACGTTTTTCGAGTTCTGTGAGCAATCCTAGCAAATTAATAAAACTGACATGTGGTTCGGGAGTGCAGTATTATATTGTGGGCCATCTTAACGACACTGAGACCCTTCACCTATGAGATCTGTGCTAAAATCGGTGGTTTGTGTGAGAGACCATCTAGTTAGTGTCTTGAGAGTTGCATTTTAGTTTGTGTGAGGAAAAGCTCCATGTGTTTGGTACAGAAGAGTAAGTAAAAAAGTAGAGCCGGCACAGTCACAACAGAAGGCGGATCCCTCCAACGCAGGGAAGTCGCTGCACCGCAGTGTCTCGGGCCCTACCCAAATTCTTGCCTGAATACGTTCCCCAATGTAAAAAAAAAATTAAGGGAGCTAATTGAGTCGAATTTCACAAGTGAGATTAAATCCCCTTACAAAAAAGCTTGGAGTAGGGAGTCTTCCTCTGCCCTCTGATTTTGTCCACTACAGGATGTGAGGCTCTTTCCTTCTGATATTCAAGATAATATCTTCAGAAGGAGAGTTGTCTTGCCTGAAGAACCAAGCTTGCCAGCATCCCTAGTTTAGTCTGCAGAAGTGTGAAGAACACATTTTGTCTGTAAATGCCAGGCTCTGGTGCCCCACTCCTGCAGCATAAATAGATGAAGAAGTGACTCATCTTCCCTCCCATTTACCAGACTGTCTTTAAAGGAAGTGAGGCTCAGGAGTGAGAGAAGCCCACTTAACTGGAGACAAGCAGTAGTGAGCACGGAAGCAGGCAGAGTATGAGAAAAGAGTTAAAAGCTGGAAGAAATTCCCTGGAAAATGTGTTTTTACCATAAGAAAACCAAAACCAAAAACAAAGCAACAGATAGATGAGCAAAATCAAATTACCACAGAAACAAGCCCAGAGGTCTTTATAGAAAGCTTTCCATCCCTCTACTCCCCTCTCTCCAGAACTAAGGAAAGAAATAAAGAGTAAAAAATTATTTTTATATTGTATATAATTTTTTATTTTTAGACAGAGTCTCATGTAGCTCAGGCTGACCTCAAACAGGCTATGTGGTTCAAGAATGTCCTGGAATCCCTGATTTTCTTGCCTTCACTTATTCAGTGTAGGGATCAAAGGTGTGTATTACCATACCCTGTTCAGAAAACTGAAATGAAAGCTTTTTTTTTTTTTTTTTTTTTTTTTTTATAAAAGAGCATAGGAAATACTAGATGCCATGAAAACCTAGTAAAAATATCAGGAAGAAATTAAAAAGAATGAAAAGGGCAACCGTTAGGAAATAAGAGTGTGATACACCTAAGAAACCAATCCAAAATCATTTTAAAACATAAAGAAAGAAACTGATAAAGTAAACTTCAAAGGATAAAGTGAGATTATCTGGTTAGACAGGCAAAACCACCGCTACCACCACCAAAACCAGACCAAACAACAACTCCAAACAAAGGCAAACAATTTAGTCCTAATGATGTACTTCTTAAAATAGCAATAGTCAATGCCTATGGGGTATTGTATAGCTTGCTACTCTTAAGAGTAGCTGAGAGGCCAAACTTTCTTGAGTGATCAGAGGATTTGTTGTGTCTGTTAATCATCTCAAATCCCAAAGGATCACCAAGGAGCCTGATGCAATTGTACTAGGGTCTTTAAAAAAGTTTAGTTCTAGTTTGGGCTCACTGCTGACCCTGACACAGCAGCCCTGAAGTGGGCTCCGAGCCCACTTTGAAGCAAGCATTTATAGAGGCAAGCAGACAATCAAGGGTGTTTCTAGACTACCACACATCTGATATGGGAGCTATTATGAATTTTTTTTTTTTGTCCTTTAAAATGATTGGCTTGTGCTGGGAGTCAAGCTACAAGCCTAACTTCTGCTTTCCTCGTGATTGGTGGTTGTTAGGGAGTGACTTGGAAACTAGTGTTAGGTGCAGGCTTGTTGGTTAACTCAAGTTCAACCTTAGGTCAGGCTCTTTGAGATGAAGCCTGAACCCAAGATGGAGTTGGTCTGGTCTCTCAGTTTCAGATGAGAAACATACAATCTCAGATCTTGAAGATGCACTTGTAACGTAAGTTAAAGAAGTGGTGCTGGACAAACTAAGGCAAGCAGTCCGCATAAAGACAGCACCAAGGAAAGTGTGTAAGCACGTGTGATTTGTGTTTATTATGGAAACTCAAGGAAAGATGGTGCAGAAGGAGAAGGAAGATGGCAGAAAGTAAAAAAGCTTGATAGTTGTTTCGTAAATGATCCTAAGGTAACATAGTAACATTTCAGGCGGCAAATGGAGTAGCGGGAAAACAAGCCTGTATATGATTCCAAACAGAAGCACTATAAAATAGTGAGTGAGGAAATGCAGGAAGCAAGAAGACTTGGGAGGAAACAGAAAAACAAATCTCAAAATGAGATAGCCCTTAAACTGTCACCAGGACCTGGTTTTAAAACCGTGTGTTTTTATAGAATCTATTTGATGCTGTTTAAGCTATTATATTTCAGTAATGAAAAGTGGAAGAATGTGTTCAAATTTATTTTATGAAGCAGGTACAGTGTCATTATCAAAACAATTAAAACTGAAAAATAACCTAGACCAATCTCACTACTAAATATTGATACAATTATATTACATGGAATACAAGCAAAGAACATTCAACAGTATGATGTTGTGGGGTATCTACCAGGGAAGACTGCTTGGACATGGATTTAAGCCAATGGAAAAATCTTTATTAGCCAGCCAGCAACTACATTGAGTTGGGATCTCAGAATAGCGCCAGGCCTTTCTCAGGGTGAGCTTTTAAGTACAAAAAACCATGTTCTGGGTTGACAATACTTCTGTTAACAAAAACAGTTAACTGCAAGCATAAGACAAGAAAGAAAAAGCAAGGCTAGTACATATAGCACATTAGATTTTCCCAGAACTATAGACTCTGATGAATTAGGTCATTTTGCCAGGTGGCACTGTCTGTGTGCTGAGTTTTGTGACCTGAATGGTACTTCCGCCATGGGGCCAGTTGTGCTAAGATCGGAGGTCCTACTAAAACCTGTTACTTAAAAACTAAATGTTTTATTACTCAAAGATGGTCTACCATTCACAGTATAAATTTAAGATGATAAGTAAAATTTTATATAGAGTTAAGGAGAAAAATACATTATGTCTATAGATACAGAAAAAGTATTTGACAAAATACAAGCTCCGTTTTTAATTTACTGAAGCGAACAGAAGGGGAGAATCAATGCACTAACTGTATGTTTCTTTTGGGTGTAGAAATGTCTATGTACAGATATTTACATGTGCACTCACAGATATGTGTATGTTTGTATGTAGTAATCACCCAAATGAAGATTAAAAAAAGTTTTCTCACTAAAGTTGGGAATAAAATGGCAATGATACTCATTTTCACCCCTGGCATTTCATACTGGCAGCTTTACCTAGGACAATTAGATAAGGTAAATCAAGCAACTTAAACTCCTAAGGCTAGGAATAGAAAGACAAGCTATGATTGTATGACTAGAGCGGTCATGGCTGGGGAGGTAGCTCAATGTAACACTTGTCCTTCTAGCATAAGGATCGAGTGAGATTTCCAAAGCTCATTAAAAAATAAAGCCTGACACGGTTACATGTAGGTGGGGGTGGTGACTAGGGAAGCAAGAGACAGGAGGAAGTCTGGGGGTTGCCACATGGCCAGCTTAGCTTACTTGGTGAGTTCCACTTTAGGCCAGCAAAAGATGGTCCAGCACCTCCCCAGGCCTCCCAAAAGAAATGAAAGAACAGAAAGGTCCAGAAGAATGACACCCAAGGTTGTTTTCTGGTCTCCATATGTCTGCACACACATCATGAAATACACACACATCTTCATACACATGCATACACACATAGAGGAGGGGGAGGAGAAGGGGAGAGGAAGGGAGGGAGAGAGGGAAGGAGAGAGAGAGAAGAGAGGGAGAAGAGAGAGAAAAAGACAGATTAAAAAAAAACCCCAGAAAATTCAGAAAAGTATCAGAATATGACATTAATATATATATAAATAAATCACTTAAGTCAACTAAATAAAAGATGGAAATGAAGACTAGATCCTGTTTATTATAATGGTTCACAAATCATCAGAATGCTGTTGTGGATTATAGGGGAATCCAGTGAGTTAGGAAATTCGGTTGAGATTTCTCATATAGCACAAAGATGATTAAATCTTGTGAATCTGATACATCTTTGTAATAGACTGTTTTTTTTCAAGTCCCCATATGTCTAAACATACACACCACACACACACACACACACACACACACACACACACACACACACACACACGGTCATGTGCACACACATGCACACACTCACTGGCATTGGCAGCAGTGATTGATTCATTACATTGTCTATCAAAGCTGTGGCTCCATGCAGACAGTTAACCTTCATTGTGAGCTGCTCATGAAGAAATCACGAAATGCCAAGATGTGCTGGATGTATCCTTCTGCTCTATGTGTTTGTGTTGGGGCACACGATGTTTTGAGAAGGTTGAGATATTTAGAATCTAAATATGGAGTCATCTTTACACTGCAGTTCAGAACCAAAGTCATCCAACTGAGGCATCGCCACTCACACACATGTGCACACCCATGCACAGAAGCATCCACACACACTCTATTGGTATCAAGAAACAGCTTGGCAGATTGTCTTCGAACCCAGTGATGTCACACATAGGCAACAGGGACCAATGCATGCATCTGTTGCCGTGACAATCCCATACATTCCCAGAGTCTACTTTCTACCCTTACCTGTGATATATTTATAAAAAGATAAAGGGGGGAGTATGTTCTATGGAGGTGTGGTGAGGTATGAAGGAGGGGGTTGCCTAGGCAGGCCCATGCTGAGGCATTTCCACTCTGAGGCATACCTTCCTCCTGAGGGACCAGCCACACAATGGTATAGTATAGACTAGAGTTTATTAAGGGCATAGGGAGGGGAGTTAAGAGGGTAGTAGAGACAGAGAAAGGGAGAGAGAGAGAGAGAGAGAGAGAGAGAGAGAGAGAGAGAGAGAGAGAGTTTGGCCATGAGTAGGTAGAGGGTGGGGGGGATGACTAGGGAGAGAAAGAGGGAAGGGAAAGCAAGAACAAGAGAGAGCAAGAGAGGGCAAAAAAAAGCGAGGAGGGGGCTAGTGTGAGGCCCTTCAGGAAGGGAGAAACTCCCGCTTAGCCCACGAGAATTCACGGCCACCCCAATAACTGCAAGACACCGAACTTGATGCAATTAACACAAGGTATATTTGATTTCAACGCATTGAGGTCGCACTTCTGGCCTGTCCTACGCAGAGGCAAGCAATGAAGTACGACCCCCACTTAGAGAAGAGGTAAACCTTTTAAAGGAAGAACCGCAACCCAGAGAGACGAGGGGGGAAATCATGATTAAGTATCTATAGAAAGCACCTGTCCAGTGTTCAGCTTCCGTGACAGGTTCAAGGAACGGTCATGAGGAAATATCTCATAGAATCAAATCCTATCCAATTAATCTTGTGGTCAGTTCTGTTCCTGGTATCCAGGGTGCACAGGCATGCTAACTTGAACTCCCAGCTCAAACTCTATTCAATGTATCTTATCTATTTTGTCTTGTGGTTAGCTAGTTTCCTAGGACCCAGAGCACAGAACAAGCTGATCTGCACTCTTGACTCCATCTGTGGAAGGTTTTAAAAAATTTTAACTCTTTCACTAGCAGCCCCTTTTATAGTGAGTCAGTCCTACCTGGCTCTTGCAGGTAACTGTGGGGCAGAGCTTAGACAGAATGCTAACATTATCCCCCCCCACATGTATACTCACTGGCACACGTACACACACACACGCACACACACACACACACACATACACACATGTGCACACACATGCACACATGTAAAAATAGGAGGGAAGCTTGACAATGTAGTGCACACTGCATAGCATGAAACGCATTTGCTGAGAGGAGGTGAAGCTCAGTCTGCCCCTCTCTGCATGGTCCTGGTCATTCCGTATGTACAACTGTCTGGCTCCTGGTCTGTTGCTACACATCAGTATCTCCCATAGCCAGGAGCACCTTCTGGATATGTCTGGATGCCTAAGACCCTGTACTTTGAACTCTAAGACTCAAAGTGAGCAGAGAAACATCACCATCTCAGGCACATAGGTACCAATTCAGTCAGTTTTTGTCCCTGTACCTTCCTTTCTATTTATTCTTGAGGAAATGGTAGTCTTAGAATATCTTTGGGGAATTTACTACAAATGATTATATCAGAACAACCAGATTATTTTCAAAGGGGTATTTACTGTTAAATTATACCATAAGGAAGTTTATTATAACACTGTAGTAAAAAATCTTTCCAAATCTGGCTGTACTTCAGAAGCATGCACAGGAAAATCTATCTATCTATCTATCTATCTATCTATCTATCTATCTATCTATCTATCTATCTATCTCAGGCTCCATCTCCAGACATGCTAAGTCCAGTTCCCTGTCCCATCCTTGAAGCCAGTACCATAGCAACAATTGTGAGTAGTTCTGTCTTCTGGCTGTTCAATGAGCAACAGTTAGACTTATCTCCCATGTAGAATTTAGGTTCATTACAGTAGAAATGTAGAGCTGAAAAAGGAACCTTCCTCATAGGGAGGGATTGGTAGATACTGCATTGTGTCACAGTACTTCTGGGGACATCTTAGGTCTTTGGAGCTGCAGTTTCTAACCATCACTTCTTAATATTATTATAACCAATATACTCCTTTTACCCCCAAGGACAAATGAAGAAATGCTATATTACTTTAATTGCTTGGGGATAATTAAAGTGGAAACTTAAGGATTCTTTAGAGACTCAGTTATATCATGTGCTGGTTTTCTGGAAGCTGTCATATGAGAGGATGTTTTGCTGAAGCAGACACATGAGAGGATGTTTTGGAGGCAGACACTTGAGAAGATGTGCAATGTTTGGAAAGAGTGTAAGTATAACCCAACAGACAGTGACTGACACTCTTGTAGTGGTTTGCCTTGCAACACATTGCTGGTCTTTGCTAATCTCTGCTTGTCATGACTTTGTAGAAAGAACTATGCCTCATGGCATTCCAGCTGCTTCTTGCTGCTTCCATGAACTTGTGCTGATTCTATGGAGCCTCAAGTTTTCTTTTGAATCAAGCTGCTGCTACAAACTCATGTTTGGTGTTTGCCGAATGGACCGGACTTCCATTAACTGACTTGTGTTTGATGTTTTGGCCTGGACTGCTGATATCCTGACGATGAAGACTGGGATTCTCCCAGAGATCTACTTCTAAAGAGGTCCATGATGCCTATTTCCTTAATAGTAACCTTTCTTTCCCTCTACCTCTGGTAGGTGGGTTGGGAGGTTGGTTGAAGAGTTTAAGAACCCTTATTAAAGTAGGTTTTGAAAACTCTAAGCCTACAGATTAGAATTGCTTAAGGTATTGAAGTGGAACCCCTCAAAGATCCAAAGAACCGGGAGCCAGTGTATATCAAGATGTCGCACAGCTCTCATCCAGCCTTTGGTGAACTATGAATGTCACATTCAATTAACAGCAACAGGAGGGTTACGACAAGAGAAACAAACAAACAAACAAACAAACAAGCAAACAAAGAACCCTCTTCTCTGTTGAATGTCCTGTATATCTTTCCCGAAGTGACTCAAAAGAGAAACAGCAGTGCCATTCTATGATTGTCACAATCTATAGTAAGAGGAAGAGGAGACATTCAAGGTGACAGGGGAAAAAAAAAAAGAACCAAATAACTTTCTAACTCTAGGGGGAATGAACCAAGGAAAGAAAGCACAAATGAGAAGGATTATAGAACAAGCAGGGTTTCGAGAAACCTCTTGGGTGACCCCAGTAGAAATTTTATTACTAGTGGATTTGCTTTGTCGAACCCAGTTCATTCTTACCTACTCAATGACATGGCGAGCACTGTAAAATGGGAATAATTTTATGTATCTACTTCTGCCACAATCTGCCAAAAACTCTTGAATTGTTAAATCAACCCATTTCACTTCTATCTAGAGAAACATTTATTTCAAGTTTTATGTTAGAAAAAACGTGGGCACGTTTAGTACTGGAAAATGAAGGGAAGGTTTGTACAGATTAGGGAAGTGCTCAAATACTGAGCAAGATATTCAGCTCTAAAATACATTTTATTGAGAAGTATTTGTTAAATAATTGAAGAAATGATATGGGATTCAAAATCAAGGTAATAAATAATGCATTTGGACTGCAGTGGTGCATGTCTTTAAACTCAGCACTCAGAAGGCGGAGTCAGGGGATCTCTGTGAGTTCAAAGGCAACCTGGTCCATAGAGTGAGTTCCAGGACATCCATGGCTACATGAAGAAACCTTGTCTGGAAAACCCCCAAAATGTATTAATGCATTTTCATATTTTTATAAATGGAATCTATCTCAAAGTTTACATGAAAGATGGCATTAATGTTGTATCAAGTGGTTGGTGTGTCTCCTCTGCTGTTCCTAAATCTCTCTTGTTCCTTTGCTTTTTCACAGTAAGGTACTTGGGAGGTTACAACTCGTTAGTCAGCAGAGTTTTCTCCCATTCTTTCTCCTTTCTGCAGTTACCTCACTTAGTTGTTAATTCAGGCGTTATCTAACCTTCATGTGCTATTGAAAACAAGATCTGTTGGGTGTGGTGACTCTCTTCCGTAAACCGCAATGTTTAGAAGGCTGAGCCATGAAGATTGCTTTGAGTTTCAGGACATCCTGGGTTACATAGTGAGTTTTGTGCCACTCTGGGACTACTGGATTAGACTATGTCTCAAAAAAAAAAAAAAAAAAAAAAAGCAAACAGGTAAAAAGATAAGATATGGAACTGTCAGTAACCAGAATTATACACGACTGAAACTTAAACAGAGTCAGTTTTCAAAATGCTAGTGGTTGTTCTGCAATGCTCCACTTACTCTGTAACACAGTATTTTTATTGCTGTAGAAGCAGGACTTCACTTTGTAAACATAATGTAATAGATACATATGATTTTTTTGATTATACTAAAAATAGAATCGATGCTATGATTTTTTGATTATACTAAAAATAGAATCAATGCTAGTTGGAAAAAGACTAAAAAAAGACTAAAAACAATGAGTAAAATTTTCAGGTGATAATGTAAAACGTCCTATGAGGGCAAAGTAATATTAAAACCAAAAAGAATAGCATTATGGCTAATCATAAATTCAACATTAGGAGAAGTCATGTGACTATTAGATGTATAATTTCAGACTTAATTTATGCAAACCTGGCGTTACCCACACTTAAACTACACTTGTATTGAGACCCGAAAGTCCCAACCTAAATGACACACTGACATATGACAGTATCAAAAAGCATCCAAGAAGGTGTGCAGTCTGGACACTATGTTGTTAGAAAACACTCCAAAGGTATGGACGTGTTTGATTTGGAACCTGAGAGACCGTGTCTGTGGCAGCCATATTTAGAAGGCTTTTACATTGGGAAAATTGATTCCCCATCTCCTAGAACATTTGTTAGTGGCTTGGGGTTTACTTAGAAAGCTGAAATGCGTTGCAACAGCAGTTAGTAATAGTAACAACAAAAGTTGGTTGCTTATACCCTATCACTGACAGAGCTCGGTGTTCCTGAGTGAAGAGAAATCTGGCAAGTGTTGAAAGAGGAATCCCTTCTAGAATGACTCTTGTGGATTTTGCATTGTCTTGGCAAACTATTAAGATATATGATTGTTCTTTGACTTTTTAAGTTTGCACTTCTGTATTTATAGCATTGTCTAGATTACTACAAAAATGTCTTTGGTGTTATAAAATCAATACCTCCTTTATTTTTATTGGTGTGTGTGTGTGTGTGTGTGTGTAAGGTTGTCTTGCCTGCATGCATGTCTGAGGATCATGTGTCTACAGTGCTGGAGGAGGCCATAAGGGTGTGGGAGACGCAGCAACTGGAGTTACAGATGGTTGTGAGCTGCCTTGTAGGTACTGTGAATTGAACTGGGTTCCCTTGGCAGAGCAGCTGGTGCTTTTAACTGCTGAGCCATCTCTCCAGGCCTTGATGATTTTTTTTTTTAATTGTTTGTAAGGTGCATCTACTAAGGGGCACTTAGATATGAAGCATAATGATTTCACAAATGAACAATTAACGTCTGTGTCAAGTTTTAGTCTGGGGATGGCAAAAGATCACCAATTAAAGAGAAGCCTAAAAGTTGAGCATAGAAAATAAAATATTTTACAGTGATTTGTTTAGGGTGCATTTTCTGCTTATTTTACTGTAGGCCTTCCCACCTCACAGACACTGAGCTGAGGTGACATTCAGCTCATTACCGCAGGTTGATGCTCTCTGGAGTTATTTGGAGAGACACCTCAGCCTTCCCAACAGGATTTTGTCTGATTTTAAAAAGTTGCTATTTCTGACGGGAAAAGATTTATGTGAGCCTCAATATGGGCTTTGCATTGCTACAGAGTATGGTGCCTATATTACATTGATTTACACTCATGACTAACATCTACCAACTGAGTAGCTAGTATGGTAATGCCAGTGTGCTTACTGTTTGTTCATTACTTACATTTAATCAATATTAAAAAGCAATGTTCTTTTCTAAGCTTTTTAAAATAATAGGGTAAAAGAAAATAAGAAAGTTTTGGAAGATTTTGTTACATTCTTGAGGAAGAGAACTAGTTTTGTGACTTCTCCAGCTACTGCAGGAACCTATTTTCTGAATAATTGAGAACTATCAGAAAGCAAGGCAACAAGTGGTTTTCGGGATTAGGCTAAACCTCCCTGCCCCGAGGCCTGCAGTGTTCACTCTGTGGCCGGATCATAATTCCCAACAGCTTTATTTTAACCAGTGGCAGTTGGCGGGTTTGCTTGTCTTTTACACTTTTGTTTTCTAGGGAAATGGGCCCTTGGGTGAAGCGTCCATACATTCCACGCATATACTGCTGCTGACATAAATGGAGTGTAGCATATAAACCAGTCGTCACTGCGGAGGGTTGATAGTGTTTGTCATTCAATCAGACTTCTTGTTTACAGTCTCAGTGAGCACAAGTAGAGATATTTTTCCCCATCGGTTTGACTGCATCCCCTGTCGCTCCCGTGTGAATTCAGCTCTCATCCTGAGGTTACAGCTTTCATATTACATTAGCAGCTCAACATTTCAAATATTTATATATTCAGGTTATTGGCTGTCTAAGGGAAAATAGTGCAGGGTACATATACATTTTTTAACCTGCTTTATTTTATTTATTTGTTTATTTAGAGACAGCCCAGACAACACTGCTTTCTTTTTGCAATACTAGGAAGGAGGCATTAAAAAAAAAAAAAAAAAAAAAAACACTGTACAGGTGAAATTTGGCCTGTTTAGTGAATCTCATTTTAATAACTACTTAAAAGGGACACAGTTAAAAACACATTTACCAATAACACAATCCAAAGTGAGAAACTATGAAGACCTGCCTTCTGAGGCTCACTTTCCCAGTTCTTACCCTGCACATGTAGATACTAAAGAGTTTTAAAATGTTTAAATGTATTTATATTTCATTGCGATGGCACCAGGATTATATTAACACTTAATGTTCTGTAAGCAGAGCGATCCTACTCACGTTGTTGTCCTGGGATTGTGAAGAGAACCTCTCTTTTTGTCACTGCACTCTATTCTATGCCCTGATGACATCAGTCATCCAGTCATCGTCTGGTCCCCTATGGCGACCCCTTGAATTGTTTCTAGTCTTTCACTGTGACCACTTACAACTTATTTTATTTGTTTTACATCTGCTTTACATCTGAATGGCAAGAACTATAGGATAGAAAGGCAAGTGAGATTTTGCAAACCTTGACTTTCTTTTAATGAACCAGACTATAACTATTTTTTTTTAAGACTCTAAGAGACAGTACCAACACCTCTGCCCACTTATAAACGTAGGCATATGGAACCTGAGACATTTCTGCTCCTTCTCACCATGCCTGGCCCAACTGCACACATTTTCTACTGAATGTGCCTCAGGGTTGCTTCCAATTGAGCCCCTACATTCGGAAACCATCTTTCTAGTCCAGAAAAGTACTTTTACAAACTGGCTCACTGCTAGTACATGTCTCCTTGAATTACCATTTCATTGTTTAAGAACGGGTCCCTTCTAAGCGTGAGAGGGGGAGTTCTTTATTCTTTTGCTAAATTGGTCAGCCAAAGAACAGCTTTTGGTGAATAAAAGATATTCTCATTTTAGCAAATGAAGGGAAGTTCTATTCCCTCCAGTCCAATGCAAAATGTTGTTATTCCTTAAAAAATGTTCTAAGTGCTGGAAACCGTTCAGAACACACCACAGAACCCAGTTCCTCCCCACATTCAAAATGTTTACATTCTAAAAATGACAAGAGAGGGAAGGTTGGGAAGGTAGCTAGATCCGGAGCAGATGGGTGCATATGCCCTCTCTCCTTACCAAATGCGGTCCTATGGATGGTTCAACAGTTAATGTAGATTTTTCTTCACGAAGTTTTATAAGTAACTCTGCTGAGCACAGCCAAACGACTTGAAATGTGAAGATGTACCGCCTCTTTGCTGTGCCCTGCTGCTCAACTGTTCTCAGCTTTGACAATTTATCGTGCTGGGAAATGTCTTCGGAATGTCAGTCACTTCAGCTCCGTGCTTGCCATTTGCACGTGGCACACCTGCTGGTACCGTGGCTTGTGCTCTATTGTTACTTTCTTTGGGGGCGGGGAAGGTAAAATATTCCATTTGCAGACTTGGAGTTTAGCGCCTGTGCAGTTTAGAAAAAGTTTCTGTGAGTCCAGCTGTTCTCATCAATATCAATGTGCCCTACGAAGGAGCACTTGCTGGGTATCTGGTGAAACAGAGGTGAAAGTAAAAGCCTTGTCCCTAAGAAATTCGGTCCCATGCGAGAGTACAGACACATACGTCATCACATAAACTCACCAAGAAGTCTTGACAAATAATAAGGTGGAGCTGTCCATTTAACCTCAAAGAATTAAAAACATAGATTAGTACTGGTTGCTCTGGGAAGAAAGGAAAATGAGACCATGAAGAAAAATCATAAATTGTGTTCTATATTCTTCTTCACTGTTTTTTTTTTCCAGCGAACATACAATATTTTGTTTCAATGAGTATGCAGTGACTTGTTTAATTAAAAATAAATAATTTAAGACTGCAACACAGTACTTTTATGTAACATTGTATTGGAGGTAACTGGCTGTGATAAACTGCCTATGTTCAAATGAGATGAACT
Organism: Arvicanthis niloticus; assembly: GCF_011762505.2. Lineage (NCBI taxonomy): Eukaryota > Metazoa > Chordata > Mammalia > Rodentia > Muridae > Arvicanthis > Arvicanthis niloticus. The sequence continues at coordinate 7,731,046 of NC_133437.1, forward strand.
AGGAAAGCATTTGTTACTTGACAGGCAAGAACCCAGAGGAGAATGCTCCCCTGCATGAGGTCATTCAGCTGTACTCTGCCATTCTCTGCTGCACCCTGGGGTTTCAGTGCTGCACACTTTTAACAGTGCCTGTGAGGTGAATTGGGAAAAGGAAAGGTCATTGCTCATCTCGGGTGTTTCTCATGCCTTAAATGTCTTCTAATATTAGAAAAGTTTAAGCATGTATTTGTGACCCAGCCTCAACAGTTATTACCAATCTGATTTATTCCTTCCCCATGATTTTGTTTTGCAGGAGGTTCTTCAAGCACGCATCACATTTGATAGTATTTAAGCTGGCTGTTTTGTCATCTAGGGAAGGCCACAAGACTTATCACATGTCAAATGCTAACAGCTTCTTACACTGTCTCATGAAGTACCATGTGCTCAATTTTCCTTAACTAGCTAAGTGAGAATATTTCAGTATATGGAGGAGTGAATAAAAATGGTCCACATAGGGTCATATGTTGGGTGCTCTGTCCCTCGTTAGTGGAACTGCTTGGGAAGGAATAGAGATATGGTCTTGGAATAGAGATATGCCATGCTCAATCTCTTCCTCTCCCTCCCTCTCCCCCGTCCGTGTCCCTCTCCCTGTCCCTCTTCCTCTCTCTTTCTCCCACTCCCTCTGCCTCGCTCCCTCTCATTCTCCCCCTCTCTCTCCCTTCCCCCTCTCTCTGTCTGCCTCCTGTTGTGGATGAAGATGTAAGCTCTCAGTGACTGCACCAGTGCTATGCTTGCCTGCCTGCTACCATGCTTCCTGCCAAGATGATGATAGACTTACCCTTTGAAAACCATAAGCAAGCCTCCAGTTAAAGGCTTCTTTTTATAAGCGTCTTCACATATTACGTATTATCACAGCAATAGGACAATAACTAAGACACAGTAATGCAATATTTTTGTTTGTTACATTTCTTGAAACAGCCTTTTAACCTATCACAATCCCTTCTCATTTATAATTGTTGAAGAAACTAGGTTTACTTTTGAATGAATTCAGATGCTCTTTGCACTGAAGAAGCAGGAATATTTTTAGGAAGTAGACAATCAAAATTTATGTAAGAACACGACTCTCCACCTCATGCCACTGTTATCTACTTAATTTGACTTTGTTAATATAAACTTTAATTTTTGCTGACATCTGACCACTTTTTTTTACCATTTACATTAAATCTGAAAATAACATCAAATGTAAATAATGTAAATGACGATTTACATTAAATCTATATTTTTACATCTTGTACAAGATCATGGTCTGAATATGACCTCAGCATATCACTGCCCTCTGCCTCAATGGCCTGTCATGACACCGTCCCCAGAACCCATCTGAATGTGTTGAAGAACTCTTGACATCAAAGTTTATTTTCAGCGTCTTAAATTTCTTTGTGGTATGTGTATAATATGATGTAAGCATAGAAGAATACTTATAAAACAATTTTAGCATAGATAAATCATTTTTTTCAGAATAAGGAATTAAAAAAAAAAATCCCAAGTTAGTTATATACAGCTTCAAAGAGGGGATGAATTTAGTGCCAACGTAATGTGGTCCTAACGCTTTGATGTTCTTTCTGCCACAGTGTAAGAGTTATGTCTTAAGAGCCCAAGGCCAGATTCCTCGTTGGTTTGTTCACATATTTAAGCTTACAAAAGTAAATCAGAGTGATTATGAAGCATATATGTGGGGAAGAGAAAATTTTGGTCTAAACAAAGGGAGTATGTTATGTGGGTTTTCTGAAAGAAGATAGCAAAATATACAAATTTGGGGAAAAGATAAAATCCAATTTCAGAAAGACTTATACATATATGCATATAATACACACATGCATATGTATATATGTCATAAGGACTATAATTGCAAAATTATTCCCTAGTGTACATTACAATTGTATACTAGGGAATCTGGGAAAATATCTAGCTGATTTTTTACTGTGTATAAATATTGTATATATATTATATATTGTATGAATGTTAACTTATTTAATATAAATCATTTATAAACATATAAATAGTATAAGTGATATAAACCCAGAGATAGGAACATTATTTCTATCACTTTTTCATACAAGAAATTGTCCTACTTAGGGTCAGAAAAGAAGGGTATGGGCTGGAGGACTTGAAAGGATAGAAAACCAAGTTCCTTATTGTTGACAAGTGGTTGGATGAAACTTGTGGACATGGAGGCTTGGAAGCTTCACAAAAGTGACTTTACCAAGACATGTACCATCTGCTTGCAATGTAGGTTTTCTGTAGTAGTTTTAGCCTACAGGGTACATGTTTTATATTCCTGACTGGGAGGAGATTGGTAACTGGTGAAAGGATCGAGCATATGACCAGTGCTGTTCTACAGAAGCATCTGACCCACCTTTCAGTGCTGAAAATAATTATCCCCACAAATAGTGAACCTCACCATTGTAGCCACACAGTACTTTAGCTGGACAAAACTACGCTATTTGTCTCTGAAGTTACCACTTGGGCACGTTCTTTCATAGGGCTTTTAAAGGAAAAGATGCAAGTATTAAGAACACTAGTGTCTTCCCTAGTTAGTTTTACTCATAGAAATTTCTTCACAACCACCTAAACACTAGACACACATGCATGCTTTGGATGGACTCTTGTTTCTCCCTCCAGTTTTGGAGGGAATGCATACCTCATCTTTTCTTCCTACTGGAATAGTCAACAGGCTCCAACATCAGATCAAAGTTTTCAGCTCCAGGGCATTACTCTCAATGGTCCAGTTTCAGATCAAATAGATATTTAGTCTCTTGAGTTGACAACACTGAACCTTGACTTACCTAGGCCATCTGAATTTCAAATCTCAAAGGGGAGTGCAGGCTTTACTATGCTTTGGTGGGGGAGGGTCTCTAATGATGCATATTATTGCTCTTGAATTTTGAGGTTATTTTACTGCTTTTTCTGAGAGCTAACTGTTCAGATTTTTTTTAAAAAGTACTTTATAAACTATATCTTCAAATAAATTATTTCCTTTTTGTGAGCATATGTGATTAAGATGTTCTTACTACTGAGTCACCAAGAGCTGGGGGCACCGATGTGGGCGTTGTGGATTTAAACTCTGCTCTACATGCTTGTACAGTGACTGCTTTAACACAGCCATCTCCCCAGTTCCGGTAAATTATTACTTATGTTTAAGGTTACTGAAGCTATCTTCTCTGATCAGCTGAAGAGCCATAATTGCATATCCGCACATCCATTCTCTTTTACGGTTCTTTTAGAAATTTCCAGACTCTTTGAACATGACTTAAAAATGGTGCCAAAATGAAGTTCCAAAGTTGAAATCACTAAAAAGTTAAAAAAACAAGTGTAATATCCTAATATAAACAGAAATGTACATTGCATTATATATGTGCTACACATAGTTCATGTAAATATAAAATATTTAAAAAATAAATACATATATTTCTTATACTAACATGTCAGTTTTATATGGCTCATTTTGTTACACATGAAAAGAAAATAATAATTTTCTTATTTGTATTTTTGCTTTCTGTTATGAGTGTAGGTGGGTGCATGAAGACTATACTAAGAGAAAACATAGGCTGTAAAATACCTTAGTAAAGTAGGAACAGTATGTGAAAAAAATTGTATGAAGGAGGAGGGTGACATGTTATATGGAGAAAAATGAGATATGATAATTTCAGGATCCACATGGCTCACATGTCCTTTCTCTGCTAACATACTAGTTTTGTCTATGATGTAGCTTTTTCTCTACAAGTAGTTTACAAAGCTGCCTACAGGACTGGGGATGTGGATTTATGGCTAAAAGACTTGCTGCATAATTAGCAGCTATGAGGTCTGGACAGTTAAAATTCCCAGCAACCAAGTAAATGTCTGGTGAGTGTAGCAGCCTGCCTGTCATTCCAGTGCCCAGAAGGTAGAGGTAGGGGATGCCTGGAGCAAACTGGCTAGCTAGTTAGGCAAGCCTAATCATTGAGCTCTGGGTTTAATTGAGAGAGCCTGTCTCAATGAATAAGGTAAGACTCCTATGGCAGCCTCTGGCTTCCATATGTATGTATACAGATTCTTTGCTTTCACATATACATGTACCTATACACATATGAGTAATTAACCACTGAGCAATCTCTACAGCTACTTGTTCTTATAGTATTTGCTTATGGGTTAATCACTATGCATTTCTATGTGTTACCATTGTATGTCCTTATAGATTTTACAAATGATACTTCTCAGAGGCCCATAGGACCTGTAGCTGAAGTGCACAGTATCTTTAGCAATAGGATCTTACTTCCCACATCTTGGGGGTAAACCAAGAGCTATAGCAATTGGCTATGATGTTTTGGGAGTCTCTTGGACAACACTGACTAACAACTCAAAATAAGATTTTTTTGTACATTGTGTTAGGATCATTGTTAGGTAGTCATTGGCTTTTGGAGGGAACAGTGTCAGCTCAGATACAAAATTTATTTAAACTATATATGTATATTTATAAATAGAATTATGTTTGTTATAAAAAATTAATCTGAAAGAATCCTCCCTGAGGACTATATTTCATGGTACCAGAGGCTCCAAGCAAGCTTCCAAAAGAGGAAATCAACAACCAGTCCTATCCAGCTATGACATCTATGAACCACAACAATGACCAGCATGGCACAATGACCTTCAAATACAGTAGTAGCATTTATACCTCAGCAGTAACCAACAAGGTCGCTAAGCTGAACTTAATACTTGCTCAACAAGAAGGAAATCCTGTCGGGTACTAGAAACCTATCCAGCTACTCAGGACTAGTAAAGTTATGGTTAATAGAGGAGAACATACAACCATCATTTTACTGAACCAGAATCCTTAACTACATCCTAAAATTCTGTTCTTAGAGCTACAGATAAATGTAGTTCTCATCCCTCATCAAGAAGACATCTCTTTGTAATAGACAGGGACCATCACAGAAAAATGCATCCAATTCCATTGCAGAATGGTGGAGCCCACTCTCAACAGATACATCTACAAAACACCTCTCACACCCAAGGCTCAGAAACCACTGCAGAGAGGACATGGCAAGATCTGGGAGCTTTCTGTGCCATTGTCTCTTAGTAAAGTCAGAAGCTACACCTACAAGGTCTCAGCAACAGAGATACAGCAATAGACATGCCAAAGTAGACCAGGAAAGCCTATGACGCTCAAGCCTACACAAAGGACTACAGGCTACTAAGGAATGCTGAGCCTGGAAGAAATAGTCTTTCTTAGGGAAGAGCATACCAACTGGTTATCCAATAATGAATAGTCAGCCCTGCAAACATACATATGCTATGTATGTTTATATGTATATATGCAATATTATACAGAATGAATAGGATATATTTACATAGTTAGGAACATACATGTATATATATATATCTATATATACATAATCTATATGCATATAATACACGTGTATACATAAATGTATATGTATATGACAATAATTAATAAAAAAGAAGCCATGAATTTGAGAGAGAACAAGGAAGGCTATATGGAAGTGTTTGGATGCCGAAAAGGGAACAAGAAAATGATATAATTATATTATAATCTAAAAAATTAAAAGAAATAATTCACAGAATTATCCTAATACTTACAGTTTTAAGTAATGACCTAATTACCCATTTTTTATTGTATTAATTGTACCCAAATGTCTGTGTTTTCTATATATTTAGGTGACTTTATTATTTTTAAACTGTAAAGTGGTGAATAGTTGTGTATTTCCATTTTGTATCTCAGAAGTTCTGTATCATTTTGTGAAATCTTTGGAAAAGTCATTCTAAAACACACCAAATGGTCAAGTATTTATTAAATGCAAACTGTAATGTGCTCACTCCTGCAATAAGGATTAAAAAGCAGAAGTCACAAAAGTTGATTTGTACTTTTGTGAAACTTGCAAGGTAGTTATGATCATACATTGTGAAGCAACTGTATTACGTGGCATGAGCCAGTATATGCCAAATTTGATGTGTCAATTAGAAAGTGGTAATGACTTACTGCAGTGAGAGGTTAATGAGACTTAGAATTGTCAAGGGGAAGTGGGGTTTTAGGCATGTCGATGAAGACGGGTGAGTGGACAGACAAGATACAGAGTATTACAGATGAGGAGAATATGAGTAAAGCTAAGCTTAAAAAGGAAAGCAAAACAGGAATCAGACTCAAGCGTCAGATGCAACGCTTTCTTCTTTAATACCCAGTATAAGCTTTGAACTATGTCATCCATTATATTTCTTCATTATGCCATTGTCTATAACCCACAGTTATGATACTATTCATATTATTCATGCACTGCATTCTTCTGTTTCTTAATTCATGCTAATGAAATAATTAAAAACATGTTTTTATTAATAGTTTCATGCATCTATCTTAGACCAATACTGGGAAATGCTATGGTTACATGATGTAAGATGTTTAAAGAATGAAAAATTTTCCCTATCCTGAACTAGGAAAAACAAAAGTATTTTCTTTAAAATCAGGAATGAGACAAGGGTGTCAACTCTGTCTAATCTTATTCAACATAGTGCTCAGGTGGTTTTCTTTCTTTTTCCTCCTCACCTTCTTCTCCTTCTCCTTCTCCTTCTCCTTCTCCTTCTCCTTCTCCTTCTCCTTCTCCTTCTCCTTCTCCTTCTCCTTCTCCTTCTCCTTCTCCTTCTCCTTCTCCTTCTCCTTCTCCTTCTCCTTCTCCTTCTCCTCCTCCTCCTCCTCCTCCTCCTCCTCCTCCTCCTCCTCCTCCTCCTCCTCCTCCTCCTCCTCCTCCTCCTTCTTCTTCTTCTTCTTCTTCCTCTTCCTGCTCATCTTCCTTCTTTTTAATGGGACAGATATTTTATTCTATTTTTATTTTGTTCTTTTTAAATTACATCTTTATTATTTAAAACATTTTCACAATTTAACTATGTTTTGAGCATATTCTTTCCCTCCCCCAAGTTCTTCCAGATTCTCTTCCTTCTCCCTACTTACCCAACTTCAAGGCATTTTTAAAAAGCTCAATCCAACAGCAAACCCCAACCCAAAATATTCTCCCCCAGACCAAACCAACAAAAGCCCCACCAAATGGTAAAAAGCCCAAGAGAAGTCACAAGAATTAGAGACCTTTTTGTTCACACACTCAGGAGCCCCTTAAAAACACTAACCGAGAAGTGCTCAAGCAGTTAACTAGAGCAATGAGGCAGGGGGACGAAATAAAAAAAATATAAGTAAGCAAGGAAGAAGTTTATACTTTTAGATTATATTATTCTGTACTTCAACCCCCACCTCCAGGACTCAGCAGAAAACTCATATCTGAGGAACATTTTCAGCATAGTAGCTTCATACCAAAGCCAATATATAAAAAGCTAAAGGTGTTTTTATATACCACTAATAAACATGCTAGGAAAGAAAGGAGGACATCTCAGGAGATTCAGAGGGCCTTGTTCTCCTTCATGTCCTCCTTATCCTCTGTTTTTATACTTTTCTGTCTCCTCTTCTCTGAGCTCTGAGGGAGTGATTCGATGGAGACATTCTATTTAGAATTCTGATTCAAGGTCTCTCTATCTGCATAGTGTCTGGCTGAGAGTCTCTGTATTTGTCTCAATCTGCTGCAACAAGAATCCTCTCTGATGGTGGCTGCATATGACACTGTTTATGAGTCTACAATAATATCACTCAGGAACCATTCTATTGTTACTTTTTTATAGTAGTAGTATTTGTGTTTACTCTCAGTCTCTGGGCTACGCTATCTATCTCTGGGTCTTGGTCACCCAAGCAATATTTATTATGGGTCCCGTCTTGTATGGGCCTTAAGGAAAATCACACATGAATTAATTACTCTCAGAAATATTGTGCCATCATTGCCCTACCATATTTTGCAGGCAGGACAGATTGTAGATCAAAGGTTTTGTGGCTGGTTTGGTGTTTACATTTCTCTTTGGTGGCCTGCAGGGTACCTTCCCTTCCCAAAGACACTGGAATGTGGGTTCCTTGTGGGAAACAGCCTGAATGCTCCATGTTCAATGAGCTGTCCAAAGCAATGGAGCTTTGCTGTCAGTTTGCAGAAAACAATCTAGTGTCTTGGCGACAGCCTTGGTTGCTTGGGGATTTCCATAGATCCCCTTTGGCCAACAACTCAATTGGATGTAAGCCAGTCTGCTACCAGGAGCTTCATTATGAACTCACAGAGACTGAGGCAAAAAGTACAGAGCCAACATGAGTCTGCAGCAGCTCCTCTGTGTATAGCTTTCAGTTTAGTAATTTTAGGGGACTCCTGAGTGTGTGAATGAATGGGTCTGTAATTCTTGTGCCTTCTCTAGGGTTCTTTTTATTCTGTTTGTTTGCTTTGTCCAACTTCAACGTGATGGGTTTTGGTTTAGTTAGTTACAGAGAAAGAAAGTTGAAAAGAAAGGAAGGAAGAAAGAAAAAAGAAAGAAAGAAAGAAAGAAAGAGGAAGAAAAGGAAAAAAGAAAAAAAAGCCATTTTCATCAGCTTCAATTTTCACCCACTAATATTATAAAGCCATCAAAAGTCTAATTTCATATATTTGTACACACACACACACACACACACACACACACACACACAGAGGGGGAGGTAGAGACAGAGACAGAGAGACACACACAGAGAGAGTTAAGCAAATAACTATATTTAAAATAGCCCCCGAAATGCTTAGGAATAGACCCAACCACGGAGGTAAAGGGCATCTATTGTGAAAATTATTGAACACTCTCTAAAGAAATAAAAACAGGCAAGAAGATGGAAACATCATGGCTTAAAGAAATTGATATTGTAGAAATGGCCTATTGAGTGACTTTTCCAGGGGAATCACGAATAATACTTATTTACCCCAAAAGACAGACTATATAAACAAATATACTTAGTTTAACAAACCAGTGAGTTTACTGGGGCTTGCTTATAAAGTAAGTGTGAGGAGTTATTTAGAGGAATCCAAACAACTCAAAGGAACACCTCACTCAGAATGGTTAACAACCCATAAAAGCCACATACAACCCTGGAGTTCTCTGCTTGACTTTCAGGCAGCTGGAAGCTCTGAAAATTTCCTTTATTCTTTCCAGCAATTGCTACTGTTTATACAGCACTGAGGATGGGCCTGGTGAATCTTGTGCATTTCAGGAGTCCCTGAAACTTATGAGTTATTTGCTTCTTGAGTATTACATGGTTAATTTATTTCCTAGTCTTAATGGGTCTCTTTCCAGGATTGAAGATCTTTGGAAGGACCCAACATGACAATATCACTGAAAGCCATCTACAGGTCAGTGATATAGTTCCTTGAAGCAATCTGATTCCTTTAGAACTAGGGGAAACAATCTTAAAGCTACAAGAATGCACAAAAGATTCCAAAACAAATAAACTAATTCTAAGCAGAATCAGAAAATCTGAAGGTATCAAAAACACTTGATTTCAAATTATACTTGGGAGCAATAGTGGCAGAAATAACAGTATTGATACAAAAGTAAAATATGCAGACTGGTGTAATAAAGCAAAAGATCCCAAATACCCACCCTAGAGTTACAACCACCTAATATTTGATAAAGTTGCCAAAAACCCACATCTTTTTAAAATGGTTCTGAAAGAAAAACCAGATTTTTAACTCTTTGTGTTAAAACAATTCAAATGGATCACAGCCCCTAAAATGAGACTCTTGGACTTCAACTTAATGGAAACAATGTAGGGGAAACATGTGCAGATATTGAGCAGGAACTGACTAAGGAGATTCCACCAAATGGAAGAACTACACAGTGAAGGAAGCCACAGGAAGAAAAGATTGTAGATGGAGTTGGCTTTTACGGGCTTTTCAGCCATTGAACAGGGGATCAATAATAGGAGCATATAACTAAAAAAATTAACATCAGAAAAATAAGTAATCTAATAAATAAACAACAAATAAATTAGATAATTTTCAAAATCACAGCAGGAAATGAATTCACGAGACATATCTTTCTAACAGCTTTAGACACCAGGATAACAGAAATCAAATCTACACTGAAATTCCATCTGTCCCAGGTGAGAGTTACTATCTTGAGGAAAAACAAACAGCAGCAATCTTCATGAGGCTGTGGTATAGATGGGCATGTGAGTGTGTGGTGGGGGTGGAGTGGGTAGGGATAAGGGTAGGAAGTAGGAGACTGAAGGGTGGGACAGAACTCTACACACAGCCACATTTCTGGTGTGGCCATGTAATTAGAGAAGCTACTTCAGAAATCAATACAGATGTTCCTCAAAACTAAAAATTGAACTTTAAAGTGATCCAGACATAATGTCTTTGCATATATTAGAAGAAATGAGTATTATCATACAATAAAGATGCTCGAATGTCCTTGTTTACTGTAATATTATTCACAATAGCTGGCTTATACAATCAGCCTAGGTGCCCATCAATGAAAGAATGAATAAAATAAAAAGTATGACACATACAGAGGTGTATAAATAAAATGATTCATGTATAACAGAAACTTGGGGAAGAAAAGATCTATTTCAAATTACAGCTCTCAGGTCATAAACTATCACTGAGGAAAGCCACAGTAGAGTATCTAGGTGAGAACCTGAAGGGAAAGTGAAGCAGTGGCCATGGAGGATTACTGCTTTCTGACTTGCACTTTCTGCCTTGTTCAGTCTGGTTTGCTATACAATCCAGGGCCACCTGCTCAGGACTGGCACTATCTACAGTGGGGTGGGTCCTTCCACGTCAAACATCAATCAAGAATATGCTCTGTAGTTCTGGTGAAGCCAATCTCATGAAGACATTTTCTCAATGGAGGTTCCTTCTCAGACAACCCATCTTGTGTCAAGTTAACAACAGAAAACTAACCAGCACAGCAGATGACTGCTATTTACTGACTTGTTTCCCCATGCCTTATTCACATTGCTTTTGTTTTTCAGTTTCATTATGCATTTTTTTTGTTTTTTCTTCTTTTATTATTGGATATTTTATTTACAATACAGATGTCATCCCCTTTCCCCATTTCCCCTCCCTAGAATTCCCTATCCTATACCCCCTCTTCCTTTATGCTTTTATATCATTTTGATTACATGCATGTGTTAAGGTCAGTTCTAGGTTGAGGGTCTAGCAATACAATAGATGCAAATAGTTGAGGAACAAGCAATACAATAAACACAAATAGTTAAAGAAAAAGCAAGGCATTAAATCCAGTTAAGTGAACACTCCTGTGATTGCTGTTTCTAAAGGCTTATCAGGATGACCAAAGTATCTGAGCCTACTTCCCGATCCTAGCTCAAGGTCATTTTCATGTCTTAAGCTTACTTCCTTGCTCTAACCTAAAATTTAGATTCCTGTCTGAAATTACTTCTTTGTTCTAGCCTAATATTTAGATTCCTGCCTGAGATTAATTCTTTGTTATAGCCTAAGATTTAGAGTCCTACCTGAAATTACTTCTTAGTTCTGGTCTACTCTCTATTCCTGCTTGAAGCCTACTTCCTTGTCCTTGGCCAATGTCATATTCCCGCTAAGCAGTCCATTTCCTTGTCCTTGGCCCATGTCAGCTTCTTGCCAAGCATCCCCAAAGGCTCTCCACCTCTTCCCCTTTTTTTATTTCATTATCAAGACTGACCCTGTCTTAGGTTGTTCTGACAAGAATGTCTTCCTTACCCATCATGGAATATGCATTATCAAAGACAATGCACTTCAGTCTTAGGTTGGTAAGGCTCTGTGCAGAATCTTACCTGTCCTTGGCTTGCCAGCCTGTTAATTTAATAACTCTGTCTGGGGTTCATTTTTAGGTTTAAGCCATGTACTTTGGCTGCCAAGATGTTGATGTTGTTAAAGATAAACTTCAACATGATGGGATAAAATAAAATAAAAGTATTCCCAGGACAAGAAGGGCTAGCCTGATCAACCTATATACGCCATTCCTGAAGTTTGACCTAAATGGAAATACTGACCTCAGGCCATGGATAATTTTATTGGCATTATCTGCAGCATCAAAGCTCAATGGAGCAGCATTCTTTAAATTCATAATCTTACTATGCAAAGTTAACACACCCAGAGAGGTGTTAGGATTATGCCAAATATTCTACAGGTATCTTTAATCTTTTTCTAATTATAATGACAATCATTGTGAATTTCAAAAGTAACACTACTCCTATGATATTTGTAATGACACTTGGAATGGCTCCTAACTCTTGAACCCTGAACTTCCTTCAGATAATTTGAATGGCTTTATACAGCATCATTTGTTGTTCCAAATACCTATATAAATCCTTTTGTATACTCTATACATTAGTAACATTTTTTTTTTTTTTGCTAAATGGTTAACAAAAATAGTTGTCTTAACTCCTTGTGTCAATGCTATTGCAGAAGCAGTGGTGCTAGCAATTAATGGAATTAAAGCTGTTATAACACCAATAATCAAGCCTGCTACCCTCTTGATTCTGCTTAAAGCCTAACTCATTTCTTCCAGAACTTTCAAGCTTTTTTTCAGAGAATCAAGGTTTTCTAATACTCAAGGTAGTGAAACAAAAGCTGGTTGATATACCCCTGTAACAGACATGCCAGGTTTCAACACACTAACATAATTGGAAACTATACAGTCAATGCAACTTACAATAAATACTGTGGAAGTGACAAAACCAATTTTAGCTTAACAATTAAAAGAGCCTTAAAACATGCACTAACCCTTGTTTGAAATTCAGATCCTGTCCCAACATTATCTCTTGCTATCCTAACATCATAGCGAGCTATAACTATCTTCCAAATATGTCTCTGACAAAGTCCAGATCCAGTCTTCCAAAAGTAGACTATTATTTCCTATATTGTATTGATTTTTAGATCAGTACATGATTGAGTCCTAATAGCTAGGCACCTTTAAGAAGAATACAAGAGACATAATTTCTCTTTTCAATTTTCTATCCCACAAGGTCTAAAAACTTGAGGCAAGGCAGCTTGTCCCTTCTGGGATATAGTCAAGCAAAGGTGGGTCAGGAACATATGTCCAATACAGCTCCCCAGTCACCCTTGTCAGGGCACTCAGCAAGCTCATGGGTCAGCATCATTCTTTGTCTCAGCAACAGTATGTCTCACCAATCTTTTTAAAGTTTCATGGGCCTCTTCCACAATACCTTTCCCTGAGGATTATATGAAATCCCCATGATAAATTGTTGACAAAAAGTTTTGACTGCTCAACTAGAATTGCCAGACCCATTATCTGTTTTTTATTAGATATTTTATTTATTTACCTTTCAATGTTATATCCTCTCCCATTCCTCCACAAACCCCTTATCCTATCCCCCTCCTCCTTTTTCTATGGGGGTATGCTCCCACCATCCTCCCATTCCTGCCTCCTTGCTCTCCAATTCTCCAACACTAGGGAATCCAAACTTTCAGGCACCAAGACCCTCTGCTTTCCCTGATGCCTGACAAGGCCATCCTCAACTACCTACAGAGGTTGAGCCATGAGTCCCTCCCTTTGTGTTCTCAGGCTGGGGGTTTTAGGATGGCTACTCCAGCTTGTTTCTTAGGACCATTTGCTTGAAAAATTGTTTTCCAGCCTTTTACTCTAAGATATAAAGTCTGCCTTTGTCATTGAGGTGGGTTTCCTGTATGCAGAAAAATGCTGAGTCCTGTTTATGTATCCAGTCCATTAGCCTATGTCTTTTAATTGGGGAATTGAGTCCATTGATGTTAAGAGATATTAAGGAAAGGAGATTGTTGCTTCCTGTTATTTTTGTTATTAGCGGTGACACTGTTTGTGTTGCTATCTTCTTTTGGATTTGTTGAAAGAGGATTACTTTCTTGCTCTTTCTAGGATATAATTTCCCTCCTTGTATTGGAACTTTTCTGCTATTATCCTTTGTAGTGCTGGGTTTGTGGAAAGATATTGTGTAAATTTGACTTTGTTGTGGAATATCTTGCTTTCTCCATCTATGGTAATTGAGAGTTTTGCTGGGTATAGTAGCCTGGGCTGGCATTTGTGTTCCCTTAGGGTCTGTATGACATCTGTCCAGGATCTTCTAGCTTTTATAGTACCTGGTGAGAAGTCTGGTGTAATTCTGATAGGTCTGCCTTTATATGTTACTTGGTTTTTTTCCCTTACTGCATTTAATATTCTTTCTTTGTTTTGGGTATTTGGTGTTTTGATTATTATGTGATGGGATGTATTTCTTTTATAGTCTAGTCTATTTGGTGTTCTGTAGGCTTCTTGTATGTTTATGGGCATCTAGATCTTTAGATTAGGGAAGTTTTTTTTTTCTGTAATTTTTTGAAGATATTTATTGGCCCTTTAAGTTGCAAATCTTCACTCTCTTCTAGACCTATAATCCTTAGGTTTGTTCTTCTCATTGTGTCCTGGATTTCCTGTATGTTTTGTGTTAAGAACTTTTTGCATTTTGCATTTTCTTTGACAGTTGTGTCAATATTTTCTATGGTATTTTCTGCACCTGAGATTCTCTCTTCTATCTCTTGTATTCTGTTGGTGATGCTTGCATCTATGACTTCTGATTTCTTTCTTAGGTTTTCAATCTCCAGGATAGAATCCCTTTGTGATTTCTTTTGTTTTTACTTCCATTTTTATGTCCTGGATGGTTTAGTTCAATTCCTTCACCTCCACCTGTTTGGTTGTGTTTTCTTGTAATTCTTTAAGGCATTTTTGTGTTTTCTCTTTAAGGGCTTCTCCCTGTTTTCCTGTGTTCTCCTCAATTTCTTTGAGAGTGTTGTTTATGACCTTCTAAAAGTCCTCTATCATCATCATTAGAACTGATTTTAGATCAGTTCTAATCTTGCTTTCCTGGTGATATGGGAAATTCAGGACTTTCTATTGTGAGAGAACTAGGTTCTGATGATGCCAAGTACCCTGGGTTGCTGAAACTTATGTTCTTGTGCTTGCCTTTTGCCATCTGGATCTCCTTAGTGCTACCTGGCCTGTCTCTGACTGGAGCCTGTCTTTCCTATTATCTTGGTTGTATCTGAACTGTGTGGTGTGGGTGTTTCTACTGGGTTTAGAGTTGGGGCCCAAGATCTGCTCAGTGCTCAGGTACAGACAGGAAGGAACCAGTGCTCTGGGCCAGAAGTGAATTCCTGGATCCTAGTCGGTCCCAGTTACTCCCTGTTTGGAGCTGGTGTTGCTGTCTCCTTACTTAAGATATTGCCCGGGATAGAGCTCCTGGGAGCCCTGCTTTCTCTGGGTTTTGTGAGATTGAGTGCAGAGTTTCTGCCTGGGATCTGCTCAGTGCTCGGGTTACACTCAGTGCTTGGGCCAGGTTCAGTGCTCCGGCCCAGTCTGGAAGGCCTCACATTGCTTTTTAAAGACAGCTCAGCATTAACTGGCCCAGGGTTGTCATTGTCTACAATGGGCTAGGTCCTCCTACATTAATTCTTCTTTGAGAACATGCCCCAAAGGCTTGATCACGTAGGTCATTTTGACAGGGGTATACTCCTATTTGAGGTTGTCTTTTCCCAGATGATTGTAGCTTGTGTTAAGTTGACAGAAACTAAACAGCTAAACACACACACACACACACACACACACACACACACACTCATACACACACAGAGCACAAAATCATGTTATTTGGATTATTTGTAGGGAAGTGATTGGCGATTAGCACATTAAGAAAATAAACAAGGCTCAGAAAGACAAATCCAATGTGTTTTCTGTCATGAGGAAAATCTAGAAAGTGAAAAAAAAAAAAAAAGGAAAGCAGAAGAATGGTTATTTGGGAAGGGTAAGAGGGCCGGGGAGAGGAGGAACCAAAGGAAGATAACTATGGGATGAATATGATCAGAGTATGTGAAACACGTGCATGAAAATGTCAACATGAAGCTCACAACATGAAGTCACAACTGATACATGCTAGTAAAATATCCTTTGAGTTTCTCTTTTATATAATCAGGCTGGTATGGAAAAGAACAGGTTCAAGCATATTGAAGTATAGATAGTGACATATATAAGCAGCATATGTTACCATTCTAGCTATCAAAAGAAGGTGTTGAGATGATTTTTTTTTCCTCTGGGAAGAAGAGAGAGATTAAGGCCAGAGTACATTCTGACCCTGCAGACACAGCACCAGTGAGGATCCCAGTGAAAGAGGTGGCCCTGGTGATTGGGGGCCATGGGAATTTACTTCCCCAGTGGCTAACACTGAACTTTAGGGCCGGATCCTAGGTTCTGTGGCAGGCTAGTGGGTGTCTTCACTTACAAAGCTCTCTAATGCTAGCTCTACTTGTGACGAGTCATGAAATCAAGTTTTGTTTGGAAACTGATTGGCTTATATGTCTTTTGGATAGTTCCCGAATCACAGGGATTCATTTCCAACACACCAGCAGCATTGGCCATAGCTAATAAATTCTTTCCCCTGAGACCAACTTCACTAAGTACTGGCATGGGTAAG
The DNA here is from genome assembly GCF_011762505.2 of Arvicanthis niloticus. Lineage (NCBI taxonomy): Eukaryota > Metazoa > Chordata > Mammalia > Rodentia > Muridae > Arvicanthis > Arvicanthis niloticus. Next base: position 7,747,394 of record NC_133437.1, read on the forward strand.
AAGTGCTCCTGGAGTGAAGACATTTCACAGACATTTTAATACAGTGGCACCACGCAGAGTGCATTAATCTTTCCTGTGATTTCCTCCTATTGTAACAGAGGAAAAGGCTTCTAATGTGTGAACCTCGTTAAATCAATCATCTCGGGGATTCAGACGCTCAGTGTGATAAAAGCAACAACTTTCTGTACCTTTAGGCAATTTCCCATATATTTTGGAAGTTAGAATTTGGGGAAATAAGTTCTCTGATGGATTTATGATTTAGCTTCAAATGTAATATTGGAACTTCACTTTATTAGTCAGAAGAAATGAAAAGCCCTAAATAGCCAATAAAATGCTTCTCTTTCAGATTGAGTGTTTATTGTCTTCGTGGCTGCTTGGCTGCTGTATCTTTAAGCTGTGACTAAGTTGATGGAATGGAACATAAACTGTATTAATTTGGAGCAAGGATTTATTTCTACTGTTGCTTACATATTCACTGCCACCTGCAATTTTTATTTAAAAAGTTGACTGCTTTTATCTAAAGCAAGTTTATCAAAAATAAAACACAAGAAAACTGTTTAAGACCGAACATCCATAGAGATACACATTTTGCCCAAATTTAATGCCTTCCTGTTTATTTACAGATAAATACTTTGGGAAGAAGCACTGGCTTCCAGATTATTTTAAATTCAGAACTGATCAGACCCAGGCTCCGCTCAGACTCTGGCAGGCAGCAGCGCCTCACAGGAGAAGCATTGTGGGAAACATAGCTTTGGATGGAGGAAGAGACTGGCCAGAGCAAATCCACCTGAGACTTTCTTTCTTAAGCTAGCTTCTGCTGCTGTATCAGTGGAAGATATTGACATACAATATTAATTTTTATATGCCTTTGTTACCTACATCTAGCTACCTTGCTGTTGGAGCAAATCCAGTCACTTCATGAGGATAGGGATGTGAGGTGGTCAGTAGGCAAAAAAAGAGTTCACTCTTGCCGTTGCTGGTGGACCTACATCTAAAGCATCTTGTAGTTACTGAGCTTAAACATTATATTGTTAGCTCTCCAGTGAACTCTGTTTTAACTATGTGTATTTGTCCTAGGAACGTGGTGATTGGACTTATAGACGAAGAGGGGAACTCTCACTGTGAACTTGTAATTCTACAAGTCAATATCATATTGAACCTGTTTTTACACTGCTTTCACATGGTTTCTGCTTTGATATTTCTGGAAGACATTAGCACTTTCAGAGATACTGATGTCATAGCTCCATGCTAACTTTCTCTAAGTATACCATACTTCCTTAATTAATGCTATCCCTGTTTTATTCGTACTCATCTTGTGGTAGTATCTTGTGTCTTAATTACTTTCCTACTAATATAATGAGATACCCTGACAAGGAAACTTATCCAAGGAGACACTTAATTGTGGGCTTGCTTACATTTCAGAGTGTTAGTCTATGACCACCATGGAGAGTTTGGGTGCAGGGAGACATGGTGCTGGAGCAGTTGCTGAGAGCTCATATTGGATCCCTATGGTGCAGGTGGAGATACTGGGCCTGATGAAGCGTTTAAATGTCAGGCCACACCTCTGAATCCTTCCTAAGTAGTTCCACTAACTAGGGAAGAAGCATTCAAACATAAGTTGATGGGTCATTCTCATGTAAAAACCACCACAGGTGCCAAAGACAGAAGCGAGTTATTAAAACAAAAGAACTGTTCCATTGCCATACAATTCATGCCTACCTATTGTTAGGAAATTCCAACTATCAAGCAATATTATTTCAGAAGAAAGATCATGTATCTGTTTATATGTATATGCATATATACATTTATATACATAGGAAATGTTTTAAGGACAGATTATATTCTGAAGAATGTAGAGTCATTAATAAAGTCACAATTGTGCTATGTTATATACTAAAGGGCCAACAATTCTGTAGTATTTCAGCAGCTGTCAGATAAATTTTGTGTTAAATACTTACTAAGCCTTGAAAAGTAGAACTTTTCAAGTTCTACTTTGTAACTAATACTTACAAAGCCCTGAAAAGTAGAACATAGAGTATTTGTCCATGACTCAAAAGCTTAAATGGCGTATGGATAAGTTAATGTTATTATTTAATAAATTAGATCTTCATACCTCAGTTGAAAAAGAAGACTGTGGGAATGGGGAAGTTATTTGGGAATTAACTAAGTAGAAATCCTTTTTCCAAACAATTTAGCTAATAAAAATCACATACTAGTGGTATGTGTTTTCAGGGTAAAATACCATTTGGCTTCTCCTTCCTTCCTTCCTTCCTTCCTTCCTTCCTTCCTTCCTTCCTTCCTTCCCTTCCTTCCCTTCCTTCCCTTCCTTCCTTTCCTTCCTTTTCTCCTTCCTTCTTTTTCTCCTTCCTTCTTTTTCTCCTTCCTTCCTTCTTTCCTTCCTTCCTTCCTTTTTTTCTTTCTTTGACCAGCATCTCTGTTGTAATTATGTGGCTTCCACAAGGTTTTAACATTTAGACAATGCCAGTAGGCTGTGCTTTGGCCCTTCTTGGTGATACAGCTCAACATTATTTATGTATTGAACTATCATGCTGTTGACATTGCAGACATCTTCTTTTAGTGGGTGGTTCTGGGGAAACTGACTGAGAAGATCAAGATCTCTAGTCTCTGTTTATGTAGCTCCTTTGTAGTTGTTGAGAGGATTTGAAAATTTGAAAGGATATATGATCTCTGAATGGGCAAATGTCCTTAAAGTAGATTATGCACAATTTAGTGAGACACCGGGAGGAAATCAAGCAGCGTAGAACCTTAGTCATGAGTTAGGGGTTAAAACAATACAAGAAATTTAATGACCAGTTCAAGACTATCTTATAGTATTGATTATCACATTAGAGTACAACGGGTTTCACAGTCTTTGTTGTTATGCTATGTAATAATAAAACACTGTATAACACAAACTGTTCCCCTTATACAATTAAACTTGCATTTTGTCAAAATGCATTATGATGAAATGGCAGATATAATACTAGTTTTATTATTGTACTACCCACACCTGCCCAACATGCTACCAACTGTGTGTACTTTGAGGGAATGTTCTGAGGTAATGTAGAACACATTTGCTACAAGCTCATAAGACTAACACAAAACAAGAATTGTGTAAGAGTGTGTCTGTGACAATGGAATTCTAAATTTATTTCTAAAAGAGAGACATTCTTTGTGAACAATGTGACAATGTGGTCGTATTTCCTTTCTTCTTTTGTGAGAGCAAAGGCCTTGGCTTCATCTTCCTGGCTTAGTCAGTGCCATCCATTCTGTCCTTGTCACTGCAGGCTTTGCTTTTGCCTGCATGTGAGCTCCAAATAAGGAGAGGAATGCCTCACTCTTACCCTTCTGTTTTCTTTGTCACCTTCCTTGGTATTTGTGCTCAGCTCACTGTCACTTGTCTGCTCTGATATTTCCTAAGTGATGGTGGTTTTTACACCTTGATCAGTATTTAAAAAGTTTTATAGATTTCTTGTGAACTCAACTTGGTACCCTGTTTAGCCTTTCCTTTATGTCTTTGATATTTTGTATACTTTCCTTTATTAAGGTTTCCCATTTGTTTTTCAAATAAAATACATTGAAGTTGTAGATCACCAGATAAATGGTAGAGATTTGGAAACAATTTTGTTTTGTTTCTGCCATAATTACATTGATCTTGTGAGTGGTTTCAAGTGTTAGACCTATGCATGGATATGACACAACGCTTTTCCTAACCCAACTACATGCCTGTGAGTGAGTTACTAAGAGAGTAAGAGCCTTACCATTGTGAAAAGACTTTAGACTGACTGATAAGGTAGTCAGCTATTGTAAATGAAAAGTGTGAGAGTAGAAGATTTCTAGAGAATGCTTTATTTGGGAAAGAAAATGGATAAACTTTAATAAAATTCTAACAGGAACTGGTAGAAGTTTTCAAATGAGTGACCCTGAGATTCCATCTTATACCCACCATAATGGCTAAAATAAAAAACTCAAGTGACAGCACATGCTGATGAGGATGTGGAGCAAGAGGAAGACTCCCCCATTGCTGGTAGGAGTATGAATTTGTATAACCACGTTGGAAGCCTTAATTAAACTTAATTATGTTTGAAATTTGAAGACACCCATCAAGAAGGTATACTTGGTCAGGTAGTAACATATGAGTTGGTGAAAGGAACAAAATACCTTGAGGGACTAAAAGTGAGTCTTTTGAGCGTGGGCACAAAACATGACTGAGATTTAGCCTTACAGGGAACAGCATGGATTTCATCAAAGATGCAAAGCACAGATAACAGTAGTTCAACATTCAGCTTAAGTCTAGGAGGAGGAAGGAGCTGCACAATGAGCTGGGGTTATTAACAAACAGAAATCATGATGACTAAAGAGGAGAGGCATGGGTAGAAAGGGATGAGGCAGGAAGGACTCCAGAGCTGGTAAGTAGGCTGCTGTTGGTGTTTATTCATTGATTGCAGTCTCAGAAGTGAAAAGCAATTAGGGGAAAGACCTATGGCAGAGATGTGAAGAAGTGTACCAATAGGCCTGCCTATCTGACCTCTTTTTAGGAATCTTTAACAATCTCAGGGGAGAAGAGATAGAGGTGAATAATAAACAACCAGCAGGTGAACTGGAAGTTTCTGGTTTCTTTGGAGACTCAGTTGTGTCATGTGATGTTTTCTGGAAACTGTCTTATGAGATAAGATGCTGTTTTGCTGAGTCAGACACTTCAGAGAATGTTCAGGAAGAGTATAAGTATAACCCAAAAGACAGAGAATGATGCTCTTGCATTGGTTCACCTTGCAATGCTTCATTGGTATTCACTGGCTACACTCTTGCATTGGTTCCCCTTACAGTGCTTTGTTGGTCTTTGCTGATCTTTGCTTGTCATGACTTCATAGTGAGAAACGCACCTCATGGTGTTCTGGCTGCTTCTTGCTGATTCAGTGGACTTGTGCCTGGTTAGAGCCTTGTGGTTTCCTTTGGATCAGTCCCCTGTTCCTGATTCATGCTGATTGGACTGGACTGCTGTTAACTGATTTATGTTTGATGTTTTGGCTTGGACTGATGATACCAAAGATCAGAATTGTCCAAAAAACCTAATTCTAAACAAGTCTGCATCCCTCCTTGTCCTATTAACCATCTTCTTTCACTACCTCTGGGTGGTGGGCTAGAAGGGAGGTTGAAGTGTTTAAGAACCCTCATTAGAGTAGGTTTTGAAAAACCTCTAAGCCTACATGCAGGTTTAGATTTGAGGACTGGCCTGGCAGATATTGAAGGGGCTAAGACAGAGAGATTAATTAGTAAACTAGAAAGAGAAGGCTGAAGACATGAGGTTCTGATTTAGTAGCAGAGACTGATTTCAAGGAAATAATTGTCACAAGGGAGGTAAATGATGATATTGGCTGTTGGGGTATAACTTGTTTTTTAATGTTTATTTTTAATTTGTATGTGTGTGTATATGTATCACATGTGTTCATGAATATGTCGATGTCAGCTAGAGATGAGGCCATTGTCTGACGTCTCCCTCAATAGCTCTGTATATCTTAACATTTGCAATACAGTCTCTCACTGAAAACAGAGCTCGTCATTTCAGCTACACAAGCTGGCTGAAGAGTCCGGTATATGTGGGACCCATCTGTCCCTGCCTCCTCAATGTTGGGTTTGCAGGTATGTACAACCTTGTCAGGCCTTTTCCCTTGGGTTCTGGGAACTGAACTTGGGCCTTTATGCTCGCACAGAAATCACTTTACTGATTGAGCCACACCCATAACACCAATAGTATAAATTCTTAAATAAGCACTGCTGTACCAGTTTCTTCATTTGCTTATAATCCACCCTCCAATAATGATATTCAAGACAAGTTGAGTCTTTTGTCCACTTACATTTCAGTTTCAGCTTCAGTTTTTTTTTTCCTTTTTAGTCATAAAGGCATTCGGCAGCATAACATTTCATTTACCCTCTTACAATGTACCATGGTTCTGTGAGAGCTTTAAAGATATGCCACATGTGAAAAATGTATTTTCTGCATCATTCATGAGATACTCATGACACAGAGCATTGTTTACCTAGAGCAAAAATGATGCTTGCTCAGTGATGTCCCGAGGGATGTGTGAGTGAGAATATGAAACTTTAGATTGATCACTATTGGAGTATTGAGATGAACCCTCTAAAGTCATTTAATATGGTTTGGCTTCATGTTTAATTCAACTACTGCATGCAGATGTGTGTTATTTCAAATGTAAACAATGAAGATCTGTAAGAAGTTCTGGTCTGTGTACTCAACTGTAACTAATCAAGCTATGTAATTCAGAAATAATACTTGGGGATGGGCTTGCTAAAAGTTGGTTTTTATCCACTGAATAATTTCATGATTCCTTCTGTAATTATTGCTCAGATTTTAAAACCATCATTCTATTCAGCAGACATTATTATATTTGAGAGAAAAAAAATGATCCTCTTTGTTACAAAGTTTTACCGGAAATTTTTGGGCTATGAAAAGTCTTCCTGTTCTTAAAGTGAGCTTGAGGTGCAGATAAATGGGGAAGCTGCGGACTGAAATGTATTGTTAGGAGCTAGTTTAAAAAATCTACAGTCCGTACTCCATGGCAGAAGAGTGAACACCACTTATGAAAATAATGATTCTTGGAAATAGCTTTTGATGTCTAAGTGGGAGAAAGACAAACAATTAGCCAGGCATAGTGTCTCATGCTGATGACCTCAGTACTTGGGAAACTTAGACAGAAGGATTGCCTTGAACTTGAAGCCAGCCTGGCCTACTGAGTATCTGCCTAGCCTGGGCTACATAATGAGACTGCGTCTCAAAGAAACAGGAAAAACAGCATAAAATGTGAACCATTTAAGGTGTTCTTAGGTGGGAAAGAGCAAATCTGGATGGTTCTTATGTCTATTGCTTCTTTGAATTTTATCTGTCACACGCAGAGGTACTTCATTTTTGTCACCCTGCAAAGAGCAGCTTCTTACACATAAGCAGCTGAGTTCCTCTGCTTACGAGCTCCACATTTTCTGTTTGATGCGGATATCTAGTAATTCCTTCCCAGGTGCCTGCTCTTTCTGTTTTCTACAGACTTATCATCCCAGTGGCCACCTGGTTTATATTCCTTTTGTTTGAGTCTAGCTCCCATCTCCGTCCGTTCTGAATAGTTCTGCGGAGATCAGCATATTCTGTTTCTTGCTGAATGCTTCTCTTTCTCTGAGTTACATTTGTTGTTTTTGTACTCTCATTTAATCTTTTTTTTTCTTGCCTCTCTTCTAATTAACTCCATCGTTGCCTTCTTCATTATGCTTGTAATGAGGTCACCGAGGTGTTCCAAAATTTCTGCTTTCCCCATCTGCTTCAGGGTTCCAATTAGTTTTCTTTGGAAATCTAAAGGTTTTTTTTTTTTTTTTTTTTTTTTTTTTCCTGCTTAGTAGAAGCTTCCAATAAAGCTAACTCTAGGATGGCCTCTTTTCCTTCACCAGTTCAAATGAAAACTTTCAAGATTACACAGCTCTCAGTGGTGTAAAAGGCATCATTTTTCCCTAGCAGAGAAATGGAGTTAGAGACAACAACATTCGAGCTACACAGAAAATTTAAATATCTTTTGAAAGAGTGTGAAGTCTGTTCTTCCAGATTGCAAGTAGATGCAGGTGAGAAATCTCAGAAAGACACTTTTATCCACACTTGGACGTGAAGGGTATGTAGCTAACACAACAAAAATGAATTTTTAAAGGAAATTTGCAAATAATGTATTTTAAGGGAAAAAGTTTCTTAACTTTAGAATCTAGCTTTTGGAGTGGGGTTTTGTATAGGATTTTGCAGTACAGCATTTATCAACTACTATGGACTGAATTGTACCCTCACTCCCTAGATTCATGTATTCAAACCCTAACCCAAACGTGACTCTCTGTTTGGACACAAACCAGCAAGTAGGTAATAAACAGCCTATGAAGCCGTGGAAATGGGGTGCTTATTAAATGGGATTGGAGGATATGACAAGAGTAGGAGAGACCAGAGCTTGTCCATATTCTGACATATGGTCACAAGAGAAGCCATTTAAGGACAAAGCAAGCCAGACACAGAGGCCACACCAGACACCTTGCTGGAACCTTGATTCTAGACCCTCTAGCTTACAGAACTCTGAGAAAACATAGCTCTGTTGTTTAACTGCGTGCGTACTAGGCAGTTTTTTTTTTTTTTTTTTTTTTTTTTTTTTTTTTTTTTTTTTTTTTTGTTATGGCAGCTTGAACAAACTGACAGATACTGAAACGAGTCTTCTAAAGAAAAAAGCATTTGTATAGTTTACAAAGCAAGGGAAAAAACGTGCAATGAAAACTTAATTTAAAAAGTAGTGAAGAAACCAGAACTTTCATACATTGCTGATACAAATATGAACGACACAACTGCCTAACTATCTGGCCTATGCTCAAATTCTTAAGCATAGAGTTGACAAAAGACCTAACCATTCTATTCTTTGAATTACTTGAGATATGGAAGTAGGTACTCACCCCGAAACTTGTACACGAGTTTTTCTAGCAGCATAATTTCTTTTGTTCTCTTTTCTTTCTTTTTCATTTTGAGGCAGCTTCTCTCTATGTAGCTCTGGTTGTCCTCGAACTCACTATGTAGACAAGGCTGACCACGAACTTACAGAGATTCTTCTGCTTCTGCCTCGCAAGTTTGTGGATTAGAGGCCAGTGCTGTCTGGCATCCCCGGGAGTAACAGCACTATTCCTAACAGCTAAATATAGATAATAACCTGAATATTCATCGCATGATAAATGGCTCAATAAAACGTGATAGATGTATATATTGACATATACGTGAACTGATGCATGGAAACATTATGCTAATCAAAGAAAGCACGTCCCAACACTGTATGTGACTTGATTACATTTGTATAAAATGCCCAGAACTTGTAAGTCCATGAAGATAGAAAGTAGATTAGTAGATGGGCTGTTAGTGGGAGTGGAGTGAGGTGAGATTTACTAATCAAATGGTATGCTGAGAGAGTCCTTTTGGGACTCTCAGAGGGTGAAATTGTTTTGAATCAGATTGTGGTGATAGATATGTATATTGTTACATGTACATATACACAATAAGTTTCTGTAAGAATACATATGAAAACATTAGTAAAAGTTTTATGCTTACAAAGGTCCACTACTCACATTTTTCTTCTTCTTTTGAAATGATGTCTCACTTTGTATCTCAGGCGGTCCTCAACCCCTAGCACATGCTGTCCTCAAAGACACAGCAATCTTCCTAGTGCCCTCAACAGCTAAGCAACGTCTCCAACAATCTTACTGCTATGTTTCCTATATATATTTCCTATATATATTGGTTGATAAGATTAACATCTGGCCTTCACTATTATAATATAATAACACATATCCAAAATAACATCCCACATCCAACCAGAGGTGATGTCACTGCATGTTTTCAGATGAGAAGAAAATTATTCAGTGTGCAGAAGAGGTTTGAAGGATTCATGTGAAAGACAGCTACTGTGAGGGGGAAAAGACTGAACAAGAACAGTACTTACGACTTTTATACTTATGATTTTATTCTGTGCCATGCGTGGTGCCACTGGCTTTATTAGAGTTAGCTCATCTTGCTCTTTTAATCCCGATGAGCTAGAAGTCGTTCTCTGATCTGCATATACATGTTCTTAGAGACATCTATAACCAAGCAATTTTGTTCAACACTGTCTGGGTTTTATTACAGTTTCTACAGACTTTGTTATGCTTGACTCAGGGCCTTGATGTGTGTTCTCTGTTTGTAATACTTGCTATACCCAGTTATTTTGACTTACAATTCACACATAATTTTCAACTGCAAGTCTGCTTTTAGAACTCAATTCAAATGCTTCTCTTAAAAGTATATTTAAAAGCTTGAGACAGTGTCCCTGGAAGCCCAGGCTGGCCTAGAACTTCTGATTTTCCTGTTTCCATATCTAAGGACTGTGATGACAGGAGTAAGTTAGTGTGCCCAACTTCAAAGGCTTTCCTTTTAGATCTTCTTTGATTCCTAAATTCATCTGAGGCCTAAGTGTTTTACAATTTTAAGCTACTTTGATTTTTTTAAAAATTCTTTTTTAAAAAATTTTAATATTTATTTATTTATTAATTATTTGGTCAAAAACAGAGATACAAACATGCATTGCACTACACCTACACAGGCTCAGGACCTTCAATGTCACCATCTTCCACCTTCACCACTGTGCCACTGGATGCCCTTCAGGGACAATAGACACTCCCAAGGTTGACATCAGCTATTACAATGAGACCTTCTTTACCACTTCCCAGAATGCCCCCTGAGGCTACTTTGTTTACCTTTTTCCCCCTGTTTAGAAGTACAAGGGATACATTCTAAAATAACAACAAACAGTGTAGTTAGTACATATGCTAGTTGATAGTTGCTTATTGTCACCATCAGACATCAGACACTTTACAGAAAGTCAGGTGACATACTTCTTTTTTTTTTGTTGGATATTTTATTTACATTTCAGATGCCATCTCCTTTCCAGAAGTCCATAGAATTGACATTACAAATATTTCTATATTAATGTTCATTTTGATTAGAGACCTGTCTGCTCCTGTCATGGATTCTAAGAAGAAATTGAGCATCCTTGGAGTTACTCCAGTTGTGCAGAGACAGCCACAAGGCAAGAATTGCCTCTTTCCATCTACAGACAAATCACTGTCCAGAAAAGGATACACTTGCAGAATAGTCGACTGATTACATCTGCCTAGACAGAGTAATCAGCCCTTAATAATCCTGCATCACTAAGGTCTGTCAGATGACTCTGGGCCAGAAGGCTGAAGATTTGATGCTCCAGTGTTTGGTAGTATAGGGGCTTCCCAGGTATTCAGTGGTCTCTATAAATTGGCTAAGATTTAGAAGCTATGCTTTGTGCTTCCCATAATTTCAGTTAACTCAGTCATTCTGGATTTCCGACGGGGTTGAAAACCTATAGTCTCATAGCCAATCCTGGCTATTTACTTTGAGAGAAAAGATCTGAATGGATGGTTTTCAGCTGACATTCATTCTGAAGCCAAGGAAAAAGCCAGGTTCAGAACTAAGTGTTTTAGTTAGAAGAGATGACAGAGGTTCTGGTTAGTCAATGAAATGATGGACTGGGTATTAGGACTATCTTGTACCTCACTGGCACAAATTGGCATAATTATGCTCTAAAAAAATTCTCAATGAGAGTTCTGGTTGAAAATTTACATGTATATGTGTACTAACTCAGTTCATTACTATTTCTTATAATTTTGGTAGGAATTGAAGTATATGCAGGTTCTCATTTGTATATTTATTAGGTCATTAGGTTACAATTGCAGTATCTAGCACATTATACAGTAATCAATCAGTTTTCACTGTTTGTATAGATCATAAACTTGAAGGCTTATTTTGTTTACTTTTCACAGTCTGTTTATAATGCATCTCTTCCTTCATCCATATTATTTGTAATGCATCTCTTTTTTCATCCATATTGCCACTTCCAGGCCTCAGTCCTTGGTATTCGTCAGCATTTTTGAAGAAAAAAGAAGTGACTAAATGTATATCACTGAGGAGATTTATTAGATTCTTTACATAATAAGGCCTGTGTACTTTATAGATGGCTATCTATATGCTGGCACCTGGTGAATCCTCAGTCTATAAGACTGGACAAGTTAACAATCATAATCTGGTACCAAAGGTCAGAAGACTTTCTGGAAAGCTTCTGGTGAGACCACTGAAGGCTGAACAATCTAGCTTCGAGTGTCACTGAAGACTGACAACAGCAGGAGCAGCAACAGAGTAGATGCACTCACTAGAGAGGAGTGAAAGGGGCAGGAAAAAGCATCAATGAGCTCTCTTCAAACATTTTTATATCTGAGCCCTTGCCCATTCTTGGAAAAGGTTTTCGTCTACTCCGTGCTTTCAGGATGTAACTCTCAGAAACACATCTGGAGGCATGTATCTTAGTTGATCCCAGATTCACTCAAGTCAATTTCTAAGATTACTTATCACAAGGTTTAACAGTACTTGCCTCTCGTTGTGTCTGTTGGAAATGAACAACTGTCAAATTAATGTGTCCCAACTTCCATTTGTCTTTAGGATTAACTCCTTTTTTTTTTTTTTTTTTTTTTTTTTTGCTACAAATATTACCCGCTCCCCAGCTGATAGTAAAGAAAATTTTTTTGTTTGGTACATTTATTGTCAACCATGGATATGTGTGCCTTTTAGATTATCACTATTCAAATCAGCTCATAGAGCAGCTATTTTTTTCCTTGGGTATTTTACTTACATTTCAGATTTGTTCCCCTTTCCCCATACCCCCCCACCACCACCAAGGAATCCCCTATTCCATTCCCCCTCCTTCTGCTTCTATGAGAATGTGTCCCCACCCACCCTCCCACTCTTACCTCCCCACCCACGAATTCCCCCACACTGGGGCATCCAGCCCTCACTGAACCAAGGACTTCCTCTCCCACCTATGACCAACAAGACCATCCTCCCCTACAAATACAGCTGGAGTCATGGGTCCCTCCCTGTGTGCTCCCAGGCTGGTGGTTTAGACCCTGGGAGCTCTGGTTGGTTGGTATTGTTGCTGTCCCCGTGGGGCCACCAACCCTTCTTGCTCCTTCAGTCTTCACTCTAACTCCTCCATTGGTTGGCTGTGAGCATCCACCTGTGTGTATTTCAGGCTCTGGCAAACCTCTAAGGAGACAGCTATATCAGGCTCCTGTCAGCATGCACTTCCTGACATCCACATCAGCGTCTACCTTTGGTGACTACACATGGGATGGATACCCAGACTTAACAGTCTCCAGACAGCCCTTCTTCAGTTTCTGTCCCACATTTTGTCTCCATATTTGCCCTCATGAATATTTTGTTCCCCCTTCTAAGACAGACTGAAGCACCCACACTTTGGTCTTTCTTCTTCATGAGCTTCATGTGGTCTGTGAATTGTATCTTGGGTATTGTGAGCTTTTGGGCTAATATCCACTTATCAGTGAGTGCATACCATGTGTGTTCTTTTGTGATTGGGTTACCTCACTCAGGATGATATTTTCTAGTTCCATCCATTTGCCTAACAATTTTATGAAGTCATTGTTTTTAATATCTGAGTAGTACTCCATTGTGTAAATGTACCACATTTTCTGTGTCCATTCTTCTGTTGAAGAATGTCTGGGTTCTTTGTAGTTTCTGGTTATTATAAATAAGGCTGCTATGAACATAGTGGAGCATATGTCTTTGTTATATGTTGGAGCATCTTCTGGGTATATGCCCAGGAGTGTTATAGCTAGGTCCTCAGATAATGCTATGTTCAATTTTCTGAGGAACTGCCAGACTGATTTTCATAGTGGTTGTACCAACTTGCAATCTCACCAACAATGGAAGAGTGTTCCTCTTTCTCCACATCCTCCCCAGCATCTGCTATCACCTGAGATTTTGATCTCAGCCACTGTGAGTGCTGTGAGGTGGAATCTCAGGGTTGTTTTGATTTGCATTTTTCTGATGACCAAGGATATTGAACATTTCTTTAGGTGCTTCTTGGCCATTCAAGTTTCCTCAGTTGAGAATTCTTTGTTTAGCTTTCTACCCCATTTTTAATAGGGTTATTTGGTTGTTTGAAATCTAATTTCTTGAGTTCTTTGTATATATTGGATATTAGCCCTCTATTGGATGTAAGATTGGTAAAGATCTCTTTCTAATCTGTTGGTTGCTGTTTTGTCTTATTGACAGTGTTCTTTGCTTTACAGAAACTTTGCAGTGTCATGAGGTCCCATTTGTCGATTCTTGATCTTAGAGCATAAGTGATTGATGTTCTGTTCAGGAACTTTTCCCCTGTGCCTAGGTATTCAAGGTTCTTTCCCACCTTCTTGTCTATTAGTTTCAGTATATCTGGTTTTATGTGAAGGTCCTTTATCCACTTGGACTTGAGCTTTGTACAAGAAGATAAGAATGGATTGATTTGCATTCTTCTATGTGCTGTCCTCCAGTCTCCAGTTGAGCCAGCATCATTTCTTGAAAATGGAACAGCTATTTTTGGGAAGAAAAGGTTTGGAAAAATGATCCAAACCTAGGAACTCTCATGCAAACGGGACTTGATTCATGTATTTTAAGAGCATAGATTTCATAATCTCACAATGCAAGATGAAACTGCTGGTGTAAGGATTATGGTAAAAGATGGTAATATAATCCAAGTTTCCAAAACAAGGGGGACCAGAATGTGCTCACTTCTCTGCTTGAGAAAAATTAAAATTGGAAGCAGAAAAAATATGACAAGAAATTTCTGAGTTAGGTTCTCAAAAGAGGCAAGAAATTACAAAAATCAGTCTCCTTTGGGATTTTTTATTATGCAAAACCATTTTGTAAATGTAAAAGGCCGATGATAAGATAGAGTAGGTGTTTGTCATTGATTTGAGGTAACATGATTACAATGAGTTTTTATTTTGTTTTGATTTATAGTTGTATTGTCACAGGTAATATAGAACTTTCTTTTTATGGAATGACAAATAGTCTATAATGCTACATAATATAATTTCCAATGTTGTAGCCTGCTGCCATGGATAAATTGGATTCACCTGAAAGGGGGGCTGGACATGAAAAAGAAGAGACGGAAGGGCAAGAGAAGCATGAAGCCAAGACAAAGCTTTCTGATCAAGGCTCGAAGTTTAATATTCAGCTCTTCTAATTTAACAGGAAAACTCCACTGAACCCATTCTTGTTTCAGCAGGAGATGGGTAGGAGAACTCATCCTTTGTCAAAGCCGGAGATGTCTCAAGGCAAGCTCAAGACAAGCTCAGCTGACAGTCTATTCTTTCTAAGTTCCTGTAGCAGGTTGTACTTGCATCCAAGGTGGGTAACTCCACCTAGGTCCTATTATTTGGTCTATTGTGGTAAACAAGGCCTTTCAGGCCTGCTCAAGGCTGAAGGTAGCACACAATGTGTGTTTACTATAGATGAAGTTCCCTTTTATATCATTTAATTCAACAGCAATTATGAGAAGATACAAAAGTACTGTATCTTTCAAGGGACCAGTAGGAAACTCAGAGAAGAGAGGTTCATTTAGGCTCAAGGTTCAGGAAGGCCATTCACCAAGATGGGGAAAGCCTGGTGGGAGCTTGTGAAATGGCTTGTTTACATCTTCATAACTAGGGGACAGAGACTTCTTGCTGAAATAAAGGACAGGCCAAAAGACTCTCTTCACTGTGACCAGCTTCCTCCAAATAAGCTTCACCTCCTGAAACACTTCCATCTGCAGGGATCAACTGTTCTAACATATGCCCTGGGGGGATAGTTCACATTTAAACACTAACAGCCAGTTAATATCAAAATATAAAAATTTGATACATGAGTTAAGTAACACACACAGAGAGTGAGAAAAAGAGACAGACAGAGAAAGAAGAGTGAGAGAAAGAGAGATTGAGGAAGAGAACAAGATAAAGAGAGGAAGAATAAGGAGGAGGAGAAGGAGAACGAGAAGGAGGAGGAGGAAGAGGAGAAGAGAGAGATTTCAGGGAAGACAGGGAGGGCAAGAGAGGAAGAAAGGAAGAAACGAAAAGGAGGGAAGGAAAGAAGGACTAAGGGAGGAAGAGATAGTTTGAGAGAGGCAGTGCTGGAATTTGAACATTGCTGAATCTGACTTCAAGTATAGTTTTGAACTGTTGTCTTACTTTTGTCCTTTCAAACTAAATGGACATAGTTTCTTTTTAAATACTACTACTACTACTAGCAATTATTATCATTATTATAATCATCATTATTATTTTATTTATTTACTTTACATTCTGGTCACTGTCCCCTTCCTGATCACCACCTCCCACAATCCTTCCTCCATTCCTACCTGTTTGTCCCCCGACTCTGGTACTTCAAGTCTCTATGAAGCTAGGTGCTTCCTCTCCCACTGAGGCCAGACAAGGCAGCCCAGCTAGAAGAACATATCCTACGTACAGGCAACAGCTTTTGGGATGGCTCTATGCTCCAGTTGTTTGGGATCCACATAAAGACCAAGTTGCACATCTGCTACGTATGTGCAGTGAGGCCTAGGTCCAGCCTGTGTATGTTTTTTGGTTTGTGGTTTTGTCTCTGAGAGCTCCAAGGTTAGTTGACTCTGTTGGTCTTCCTGTAGAGTTCCTATTCCCTTTGGGACCCACAATCCTTTCTCTTATTGTTTCATAAGAATCCCCAAACTCCAGCGGCTGTTTGACTGTGGGTGTCTGCATCTGTCTGAGTCAACTGCTGGTTGGAGCCTCTCAGAAGACAACAGGCTCCTGTCTGGAAGCACAGCAGAGTATTATTAATAGTGTCAGAGATTGGTGCTTGCCCATGGGATTGGTCTCAAGTTGGACTGGTTGTTGGTTGGCGGTTCCTTGAGTCTCTGTTCTATCTCCTGTGCCTGTATTTCTTGTAGACATGACAAATTTTGGGTTGGAAGTTTCATAAGTGGGTTGGTGTTTTTATTGCTCCATCGGGGTTTCTACCTGGTTATAGGAGGAGACATCTTCAGGTTCCATATCCCCAGTGCTGTGGGTCACAGGTAAGGACATCCCCATTGATTCTTGGGCACCTCCCTTATCCCAGGTCTCTGTCTCTTCCTGGAGATGTCCCCCTACCTTCCCATCCTTTTAGCTGCAGATTTCCATTCATTCTCATGGCCAACTGGCCATCCCTTCTGTCCCTCCTCACATCTGATCCTGAACTCTCATATTCCCCTCCCTATACCCTTTCCACCCAGTTCTCTCCCTCCATCTTCCTGCTATGACTGATTTATTCCCCCTTCTAAGTGATATTCAAGCATCCTTGCTTGTGTCTTCCTTTGTGTTTAACTTCTTTGGGACAGTGGATATCTTGTATTTTATGGCTAATACTCACATATAAGTGAATACATACCATGAATGACTTTTTGGAATTGGGTTATCTCACTCAGGAGGATATTCTCAAGATCCATCCATTTGCCTGAAAAATTCATGATGTCTTCATTTTCAATAGCTGAATAATATTCCATTGTGCAGCAAATAGTATTTATTGATTTACCACATATTCTTTACTTACTCCTCAACTGAGGAATATCTAGTTTTCTTTCAGTTTCTGGCTATTATTTGTAAAGGTGCTATACACATAGTTGAGCAAGTGTCTTTGTGGGATGGTGGGGCATCTTTTGAGTATATGCTCAGGAGTGGTATAGCTGGGTCTTGAGGTAGAACTATTCCAAGTTTTCTGAAAAACTGCCAAATTGATTTCCAAAGTGGTTGTACAAGTTTTCAGTTCCACCAGCAATGAAGTGTTCCCCTTGTTCCACATCTTTGCCAGCATGTGTTATTACATGACTTTTTGATTTTAGGTATTCTGACTGGTATATCAGAGTTGTTTTGATTTGGGTTTCTCTGATGACTAATGTGGACATGGTCTCTTTAAGGAAGACTTTTTAAGTTTCCTGACAGCACTAAAAGGTATTTCTGCCACTGCAGCTATACTTGACTCCTCATGTCAATAAATGTGTGGCTATCTGCTAGTGATTGTTCTGGCTTTAGGGTAAATACAACTAAAAGGGTCCTTCCTGTCTGGCCATTCCTGTAGGAGATCTAGCATATTACAATAAGTGCTGGGCAGAGACTGACTATTGGTGTCAAACATTGGGCTCATTACTGGAGCCCCAAAACTTCTCATTGAATAACATAATGGAAGGTGTCAGGGGCAGACTCCAACATGACATGTTCTAGCAAAGGTACCAGAAAGACCAGCATCACTAATCATTGAGTTGAAAGAGAAAGATGGAATGGAAAAGTAATGGGCATTCAGTTCATTTGAATGGGGATTTGTAAGTATATAAGAATTAGTTTAGTTTAATGGACTTAGAAAGCCACTGTGGTATTTTAAGTAAACTAAATATTCCTTATGGAAATGGGTAGAGGGGAACAAGATTGAACCAAGTAGATGAGTCAATGTTATTATGATATTCTAGGTGAGATGTTTTGAAGGGAGCAGTGGGCCTCAAACTGAAGTGTTCAGAATGTCCCCTAAGGACCTGCTAGAATACAGACAGATGTCCTTCAGCTGTTCTCTTCTGGTGGGTTCCTGATCTGTAGATCTAGGATGAGGGCAAGTGGGAAGGCCATGTTGATTGATTCTACAAAAGTCAAAGCTGTCCATAATGGAGAAAAAAAAGAAAATATTTGGATTGTATTTTGAAGTAGAAGTGATAGGCTTCAATGAGTTGAATTTTGGAGGTACACAAAGAAAGAAGTCCATACTCAGAATTGGGGGTAAGTGACAAAGATGGTTTTATTCAGGGCGAGGGGGACCTGAGGAACCAAGAAGTCTGGTAGGTGACAGTAGCCAAAAATTAGCATTGAATTAAATCCAGAGAAAATTCTGAAGATGTTACAATTTTAATGTCTGGATTATACTAAGTGTAAGAGTGACAAATTATGGCAACCCAGTTCTTTCCCTGAGGTGGAAAGTCTGATAGAAAGGACATGACTATTTTTTGCAGATCCCAGCTCTTTGGTAGGTTCAGAACAGAATGAAGCCGGAGAGAAAACTTTGGGTTTGGGAACTTTTGTGGATTTTGTCTAATGCCTGTATTATGTTAATTGAGTCCCCCAAATTACATGAATCAGCTTTAAAATGCTGAGGGGCCCTGCTCCCAGATGGTTTTGATTGGTAAATAAAGTTGCCTGCAGCCAGTGGCTGGGCAGGAAGACAGAGGTGGAACTTTAGGATTCGCTGGCAAGGAAACCAAGGAAGGAAGGCGATAGAACCTCCATGCAGGGCAAGGAATAAGGACCAGGCCTGAGAGGTGCAGAAGAGAAAGCACGCCAATTATGTAAGAGCTGGGAAAGAGTAACCCCAGGAGCCCCCCAATTAGGTCTAGGGCAGCAAAGATGGAATATAGATTTTAGTAAGCAATAGCAAAGGAATATTGGAGGGTAGATGCTAGCCTCGTGGAGGTTTTGGAGTGGCCTAACCATTGAAATGTTTAAGGCATATTATTAAAATATAAGACTGTGTGTGGGTGTGTGTGTCTTTCATTTGAGAACCCAGAACATTGAGGTGGGTAGTGAGGAACGTACTACCACTTCCATGTCAATCTGAACAGGATTAGTTGACAACAGCAACAGATGGCATCCAATGTGTTAGGCTTGTACTCACTTTTAAAATTAATTGGAGATTCCTGAATGGAATACACATGCCAGTCCTTTAAGATTAGGAAGTGGGGAGAGTTGGTTTCTCAGCCAAGCCTAGTGGGGCCATGTGTTTCCTCCACAAGCTGCAGGTTCTGAACTAGGATAGCAGTTCATGTTAGTTTGGTGGCCTAGGGATGTGGGCACAGGCTAAGATTCAGCAGGATGCTCTCTCATTCTGGGCTGCTGCAGAGAGCTTAAGCCTCAGATGCTGAAAGCTCCTGCTGAGATAAGGCAAGCTAAAGAAAACAGGCGTAAATAAGGAGAAATAAAGGGAAATCACATTGTTTTAAGACTAGAAGTGAGATATAGTGGTAATTGTTTAAGTGTTTTTTTTTTTTTTCCCACAAGACACAGGAAACGGGACAAGGCGACAGCGGGACTCGAACCCGCGCACCAAGAGACAGTGCAGAGGGCGGGAGCCTTAAGGGCTGAGCCACCGGCGGTTCGCTGTGTTTAAGTGTTTTTAAATATACATGGAATAAAGCAATCCAGGCCTTTGATCTCAAACATAGGAAACAAAGGTCCAGAGAGAGAGAGAAAAACCCATGTCAACAAGTAATAATGAGATGTTAATCTCTACAAAAAAGAGAATGAATGAAAATTGATTTAATTATTTTTAAGGATAGAAACAGCATTTTCAGAGAACCAGAGATGACCTACTGTTCCAGTTCTCTGCCTCCTGAAACTGTTTCCAGATACTTGCTCCCAGAACAGCTTTAGGAATAACTGATGATTCCTGACGACCTTCGTTCATCCAACCTTTCAGATGGATCCAGTCAGAACCTCAGTGAAGCCCTGAGCCGTGTAAGCATACAGAGACTGGATAACAAACGCCAAAGCCAGCTTTTTAAAGTCTAACCAATTTTTCAAAATTTCCTGTCCTTTCCTACCCTTTAAAAATAATTCTTCACTTCAGTTCAGCAGGAAAATGTAGAGATTCATCATCCGATTCCTTCGGTTTGGGTATCTGGTTATAGTTATTTCGTAAATTATATATGGATTGTCATTTTAAGGGATAATTGAAAATGGTCATATTTTTGAACAGGGAGGAAACTAAATAGAGCTTAGACTTGGGAGTTTCTGTCTTTCCTTTCCTTTTCTCTATTCTTTCTTTCCTAGGTAAAAGGAAGGGGGCTGAAGGTGAAAAGGGGGATAGAGTATTATAAGAAATTAAATATATAGGATGGATTGCTAAATTTATTCTTAAATAAATCATTGTACAGCCACATCTTACATTGGCAGAAATCTTTATAATTGATGCAAAATCTTTATAATTTCTTACATTGGTACAGAATTTGTATATTGACACATATTTAAGGTTTTCATTGGAATAAATTTTTTATAGTGATACAAAGTTTAAAATTAATATTGTTACTCTTAGATAGTCATTGTGTCTATGCAGCTCATTTAAGAATACAAGGTTTTGTACCAGTCCTTCTAATAGCTGCGATTACAAACTGTTTAAGATGATTAAGTAACACAAGTTAAAGGCTGGATAGTAAACACATGATTATATTAGATTCTGATTTAATTATAATAAAGTGTTTTTAATATTATTCAAATAGAAATAGCTCAGAGTAGGCAAGGTTTAGATATGCTATATAGTTCAGATACGCTATATAGAGATAGTTTTCAAAAGCATCAGAAATCTACAGAATATGGCATTTAAAATCATTTCTTTAGTAATAGTTTTTTTTGACTAGGAGACATGTCTGCTCCTGATGATACCCGCTTCACAGTTCAAAGAAGATAATGAGCGTCATAACTCCATATAGAGTTGTTTCAATTAGGGCAAGAATTGCCCTAATTCATGTGCAGATAAAAAAACCAACCAACCAACCAATCAACCAAACAACCAACAAAAAAAACCCAACCAATCAAACAAAAAAAACTACTGTTCAGGAAAGGACATGAGATGAGGGACAGTCAACATCTTAGCTCTGCCAATACAGGGTAAGCTAGTCCTTCATAATTCCTGTGTCACTTAAGGTCTGTAAGATGGTTCTGGACCAGAATGCTGAAGACAGATGCTCCAACGTTTTGAGGCACAAGGGACTGACCAGGTAATCAGTTGTCTCTGACTCAAAATTATGTAATTTTGGAAGCTATAATATTGTGCTTCATATACATTCAGGTAATATTTAATTCCTTGGTTCTCTGACAGGGTTGAAGACTAGTTATTGTCTCATAGTCAAACTTAAGTTGTTTAGCACTAAGGAAAATGATCTAGATTTGAAAGGATGGTTTGCATATGATAATGCAAGTCAAAATCAAAATATAATTCAGGTACAGAGTTGTAAACTCTTAAGTTAGGGTATTAGAATAGTATAATAATGGACAAAAAGGGCAAAATGTTGTAGTTTTAGTCTAATGCTTGTATTATTTTAATGAATCCCCCAAGTTGCACAAGAATCCACATGTAAGATGCTGAGGGTCCCTGCACAGTTGATTTTGTTTGGTAAATAATGTCGCCTGTGGCTGATGGCTGGGTAGGGAGACAGAGGTGGGACTTTAGGATTGGGGGGCAAGGGGGCATAGGAAGAAAGAAGGAGCTAGAACTGCCATGCATGGCAAGGAATAAGAAGCAGGCCTGAGAGGTGCAGAAGGGAGAGCATCTAATCACATAAGAGCCGGGTAAGAGTGGTTGTAGGGCTGTACCCAGTTGGGTCTAAGAAGCAAAGATGGATTATAGATTTTAGTAAGCTATAGCTCAGGAATGTTGGAGGGGTGGTGTTAATTATGTGGAGGGTTTGGAGTGGCCTAGTTGTTGAGGTGTTTAAGGCATATTAAAATATAAGGCTGTGTCTTTCATTTGGGAACTCAAAACATTGGGGCGGGTAGCAAGGAATGCACCACCACTTGCCGGTCAATTTGAGCAGAATTAATTGGCAACTGCAACAAGGTACCAGAGTATAGATTTGAGCCATGGAGAGACATGACAGTGTCAACAAGATGGCAGGGAGGAGCATGGGAGTGTCAATGGATGATGCTTTAGTCTGGGAGGGGTGGAGTGCAGTAATGATTCAGTGTCTGCCCACTAGTGACCATGAGGTGAAAGCCTGGTCTTTAGTGTTCTCACACGACAGTCAGAACAACAAGCACTTGCTGAGTGCACATGTCTACTCTGACAGCCATTCCTGGGTGCTTTACATACATCATCTATCTTCATTCTTAGAATATTTGAGAGGAAAAGTGTCGTTACTCTATTTTTTCTAGAGACAAAACTGACTGTGTGAGTACAACCTATTTGACGTCACATGACTAGAACATCTAGAGCTGGCATTTGTACTTGATGTCAGTGAAATCCAATCTACTTTAGAAGTCTTTAGTCTGTGAAAATGTAAAGCAGATTTTGTGTGTGTGTGTGTGTGTGTGTGTGTGTGTGTGTGTGTGTGTGTGTAGGGGTAAGTAGGCTGTTCTGCTTTGACTCCACAATGCATACTTTCAGCTAGTAGAGAACACACTGCCCACTTTCATCATGGTCCCTTCATGAAAAATCCAAGTTCAATCTTATCACTTGAATTGAATTTTCAGGCATTTAACTCACTATAATTGTGGGTCCTGTGAATAGACTACTCCTGAACACTGTCTTCCACACAGAATGATCTAGAGTTTATATTACTGTTTTCAGGTGCTAATAAGTTAATAATGGGTGCTAGTAAGTTTGAAAGTGTGACATTTCCTCTCATTTCGAAAAAGGGCAAGCCTTGCATTCTGGGGTGCTAGGCTGCATGTTGGTTCCCTTCTTCCTTTGTCTGGTATCTGTCACCCCCTCTTATTTCTAGACCTTCAGCTTCCAAAACAATGCTTACTTATAATAGACAAGGAAAACAAAAAACCTAAAACATGTGACTCCATTGATAGATGTGCGTTTATTTTCTCTACTGTCTGAGAAGAGACCCTATGCTCCCACCACGTTCTTGAACCGTGGCTACTGGCACAGTCCTCACACAGACAAGGCAGAGAGTTCAGCAGGCCTGTTGGGGAAACAGACAAATAAGAAACATAGAATTTTTAGAAATGTTGTTTCATAGGATTTCTTTTTTCTGCCTAGAGCAGCATTCTAGGCAACTCATGTGCTGATTTTTTGTCAGTCTCCAAATGAGTTATTCACTTGAAAACTTTAGAAGCTGAACAAGAATGTGAAACCTAGCAACTGGATATAGGCTCTCTGAGGGCAATAGGATGATAGGTTTTTATTAAAGAAACATTAACCATCAGTCCTATATTATGATAGTTAGGGAGTTAGTGTTTAGTTTTGTGAAGTCCTGCTGGCTGAGACACATGGATGGCAGATCTGTTATAAGCTTTGACCTCTGCTAGCTGGTCTTTGTTTCTACACAGAGAACTATAAAACTTACCTTCCTGTTCATAATTAAAAAAAAAATCACACAACCCCACAAAGACAAATAAACAAACAAGCATAAAGGAAAATCCAAACCAAACACCTTCAAATATCAGAACATTAGATTTTTAAAATGACTTCATGTTGTGGAAGCATAAGCATAAAATGCCTTTTGTTTGAGTATTCAGTTGACTGGAAACATGACAATTGTGCTCTGGTCTAGTGTATCTTGAATTAGGATGTGCTCAAGTTTGGGAGACTTTGTGAAAGGCACAGCTGTTTCTGGAGGTCAGGTAGATCCCCACTTGGTTTCTATCTAAACATAATCTGTTGAGGATAGGATCAAGTTGTCAATTAAGAAGAGATGTCATGCCGGGGAGTGGTGGCACAAGCCTTTAATCCCAGCACTTGGGAGGCAGGAGGCAGGAGGCAGGAGGCAGGAGGAGGCAGGAGGAGGCAGGAGGAGGCAGGAGGCAGGAGGCAGGAGGCAGGAGGAGGCAGGAGGCAGGAGGCAGGAGGCAGGAGGCAGGAGGCAGGAGGCAGGAGGCAGGAGGCAGGAGGCAGGAGGCAGGAGGCAGGAGGCAGGAGGCAGGAGGCAGGAGGCAGGAGGCAGGAGGCAGGAGGCAGGAGGCAGGAGGCAGGAGGCAGGAGGCAGGAGGCAGGAGGCAGGAGGCAGGAGGCAGGAGGCAGGAGGCAGGAGGCAGGAGGCAGGAGGCAGGAGGCAGGAGGCAGGAGGCAGGAGGCAGGAGGCAGGAGGCAGGAGGCAGGAGGCAGGAGGCAGGAGGCAGGAGGCAGGAGGCAGGAGGCAGGAGGCAGGAGGCAGGAGGCAGGAGGCAGGAGGCAGGAGGCAGGAGGCAGGAGGCAGGAGGCAGGAGGCAGGAGGCAGGAGGCAGGAGGCAGGAGGCAGGAGGCAGGAGGCAGGAGGCAGGAGGCAGGAGGCAGGAGGCAGGAGGCAGGAGGCAGGAGGCAGGAGGCAAGGAGGCAGAGGCATCTCTGAGTTTGAGGCCAGCCTGGTCTACAGAGTGAGTTCCAGGACAGCCAGAGCTACACAGAGAAACCCTGTCTTGAAAAAAAAAAAAGATGTCACAAATACCGGAAAGTCCCAGTACTCAGGAGGCAGAGGCAGGTGGATCTCTGAGTTCTAGGCCAGCCTGGTCTACAAAATGAGTTTCAGGGTAGCCAGGGTTACACAGAGAAATTCTGTTGGAACTCCTCCTACCTCCAACCAGAAAAGAGTGAATCACAACCTGGTCCATTATAGATGATCGTGGAAACAGTAAAGCTGTTATACGAGGAGATGGTGGACTAACACAGGCACCAGGGTGAGCCATCAGGAAGCTGAAGCTGGAAGGATCTTACATTTTGAGTAAGCTCAAGAGGGCAGCGATTAAGAACACCTACTTCAGGGAAGGTTGACAAAGGGAGGGAGCCGGTGGGTGATGATAATCTCACTGCAAATTCTCCTGTAAAGCAGTCTGTGTCAACGTCAGCTGGAACCAAGGCACACAGATCAAACACTGACTGTTAGGTTTTGCTTAGGATTACTTGATGGTCAAATATAGGCACTTGTCATTGTTATAGTTCTAAACACTTAAAGATATGGCTGGAGGAAGAAGTCAGAAGAAGCAAGCAGTGCATTCCTGTTGAAGAGGTATGTGCTGATTTTGTGTGTGTTCAGTGGCAATCTAGTGTGGAAAACTCTCAGCCCATTTCAGCCTTCTTAGCTTTTTCTTTCATCCATTCCTTATAGAGGTCTGAGACTGCACATAGTGTAAAAAGTTAGGATGACTGCTGTTTCCCCAGAATGAGGTTCCTGCATACAGGAGCCAGCTCTGGAATTCTCTATCGGCACTCACTGCATGATAGATGTGAATGAAGTTTTCACTTCGATTGGCTTCACAAATTAACTAGTGTTGAAATGCCACAATTTACCTAAAGAAAACTGGAGATAATTTTTGGATCAAAGTAGGTTAAATTTGTATTCTGCAGAAAAGCCTGCTTTTTCTACACCACCCAGCATGTCCCCTGTTTCTAAGAGTTTGCCTTGTATACGTGATTAGCTCTACCTTGGCTGAGACTCACTAAGAGCAAAGAGCACAGAGAGACTGCAGATAGGTTCTGCAGGTGCCTAGACAGAGTGTGTATGTTAGAAAGACACATACCATGCAATATGCCGGGAAGTGGGGCTGCAGCCCACACAGACAAGACGCTGTCATATAGCTGAGGAAGGGAGAGTGACCGTGTCACCTTGAACTAGGGACTGGGCCCCTTTATGGTTCATGTTGGGATACTTCTGAAAGTGACAAGGGAAGGACTGATAACAACATGAGGTTGGTGGATGGAAACCAGAAGTCTGTAGGAAACATGTAGCATGCATTTATTACCTTATAAGGAAGCCATTTTGTATTTGCTCTGTGAAGCTCACTTTAAAAACTGACCAAAGAGCTAAACACAGTGGTCCCTATGTGAAGACTTCACAGGTCTGGAAGGATGCCCCTTGGGGTTTGCAAAACATACCTGATGCTGTGTCTAACCCCCCCACCCCCACCTCCCCCACCCCCCACCACCCACCACCCCCGCAGCCAGTCTTTCTGGGCCAGATTGAATTTTAGGTTAGAACGAGTATTTCTTTTTCTTTCCTTTTCTTTCCTTTCCTTTCCTTTGTTTTCCTTCATTTCTTCCTCCTTTCCTTTCTTTTTATTTTCCTTTGTTTTGTTGTTATTGAGTCAAAATTCTCACCATTTAAATCAAAATCATATCCAGTGGTTTTTAATGACTCCATAACACTGAGAAACCATCAGCTCCAACACAGGTACATGACACATACTATGCGGCTACTGAGTACAGCCAATCAGGGTGCATCCACATTGTGTGTCACACTCTTCTGTGTTTCATGGATGAATAATATGCCATTACATTTTTCCTATCCACATGTTGCTGGTGAATCTGCTGATGAATGTCTTCATTGTTTCCATCTTTTGCCACGTTCGAGTATGGTGGTTATGAGTGTTTGTGTGTGAGTGCTTTGGGTAGGTTTTTAGTTTGGGGAGGCATATATCTAGAGGTAAAATTGTTCGTGCAATGGGTGGAGAGAAGGGCCAGTTGCTGTTTCAGAAGATGCTGCTTTGATTTCCAACACGCACATGGTGGTTCACAGGACTCCATAGCTCCAGCCCCAGGGAATTTGTTGTCTCCTCTGACCTCTAAAGGTATCAGACACATATATGTTGCACAGACACAAGCAAAACATTCATATACATAAAATTAATAAAATGATTCCCAATGACATACTGATACAGCCACAGAATAATACCTAACTTAACCTTATCAGAAAGACTTTTTCCAATAGATGGGAATTAACACAGAAACCCACAGCTGGACAATGTTCAGAGAGTGAAAGACTTTGGAGCTCTCAACCCTAAATAGGATATTCGGATCTATGTGGAAGAGGAGGTGGAACTGGAAAGACTTTAGGAGGCAGAGGTGGTGAATGACTCCCACGAAGCAGCAGCATCATTGTCTCCAAATTAAATGGATCCTGGAGGACAGTCTGATATCCAGCCCTGCACCTCACCAATAGATCTGTTGACTCAAATAATAGCAATAATAAAGAAGAAGATGCCATCAATTTGAGAGAGAGAGAGAGAGAGAGAGAGAGAGAGAGAGAGAGAGAGAGAGAGAATTGGGAGGAAGTAGAAAGGGTTGGGAGGAGGAAGGTAAAAGGGAAATGATAATTTTGTTTTAATTAAGCTACATTAAATGAAAATATGATTTTGGTATAATTTCTTAGAAACTGTTTCTATTTTTTTTTTCAAGACAGGGATTCTCTGTGTAATCTTGGATATCCTGGAACTTGTTCTGTAGGCCAAGCTGACCTCAAACTCAGAGATCTACTGCCTCTGCTTCCTGAGTGCTGGAATTAAAGGCGTGTGGCACCACTGCCCTGCTCACTATTCCTATTTTTATTAAATTGTTTTATTTTTCCATGAAATAATTTATCTAGAAACAGAAGAGACCCACATCCTTGGAAAGCGAAGAGACAGAACTTTGTGGTTTCCCCTGTTTTACCAAATTACTTGAGAAGCTTAAGGAGGGTTGAGTAATATCTAAATTTAAATGGGAAATTCTGTAATTTGTTTGGTTTCTTTTTAGAAGAGGATCTCCAAGAAACAAGACTGGTTTTCTTGCTTTGTCAACCAGTGAACAAAGATGGAATACCTGTGCAAGTTATCTGAGCAATTGTTACCTGTGTTTAGAAGATGTTTAAAATTACTTTCTAGCATTACAAAATGTCTCTGTGACCTTCTGAAGTATGTTCACATTCTATAGATCTGAATGCTTTGACATCATCTTTGATGAACTTAAAATGGTTTTAAGGGTGTAGTTAGTAGTGCTGGACATAAAGAAACATTGAAATAAGAAGCACAATCTGTGATCATGATTATACAAAGCTCACTTGGTTCTATTTCTGTACTCCTTCATTCTAGGGCATCAGAAGAAACTTACTGTTCTTCTTCTTCTTTATTTTTTTATTGGATATTTTCTTTATTTATATTTCAAATATTATCCCCTTTCCAGTCTCCCTCCAGAACGCCCCTACCCATCCCTCCTCTCCCTGCTTCTATGAGGGTGTTCCCCCACCCACACAGCCACTCCTGCCTCCCCACCTTTACATTCCCCTACACTGGGGAATCGAACCTTCACAGGATCAAGGGCCTCTTCTTCCATTGATGCCTGACAAGGCCATCCTCTGCTACATATGTGTCTGGAGCCATGGGTTCTTCCATGTGCATTCGTTGGTTGGTTATTGGTTTAGTTCCTGGAAGCTCTGGGGAGTCTGGTTGGTTGATATTGTTGTTCTTCCTATGAGCTTGCAAATGCAAACCTCATAAGATCCTTCAGCCCTTAGACTAATTCCTCCATTGGTGCTCAGTCTGATGGTTGGCTGCAAGCATTGTATCTGTATTGGAAGTTGCTATATGGATGTTAGGAATCAAACCCAGTTCTTCTGAGGGAACAATCACTGAAGCCTCTGCACAGTTATTTATTTATTTTTAACTAAAATTTTTTTTATTGAATATTTTATTTATTTACATTTCAGATGTTATCTCCTTTCCCTACCCCCCAAAGAAACCCCATATCCCATCCCCCCTTCTTCTGCTTCTATGAGAATGTGCCCCCACCTACCCACCCACCCACTTCAACATCCCCACCTTTGAATTCCCCCACACTTGGGCATCCAGCTTTCACAGGATCAAGGACCTCCTCTCCCACCTATGCCCAACAAGGCCATCCTCCCCTACATATACAGCTGGAGCCATGGGGCCTTCCCTGTGTGCTCCCAGGCTGGTGGTTTAGACCCTAGGAGCTCTGGTTGGTTGGTATAGTTGCTCTCCTCATGGGGCCACAAACCCCTTCATCTCCTCCAGTCTTCTTTCTAACTTCTCCATTGGGGACCTCATGCTCAGCCCAATGGTTGGCTGGGAGCATTTGCCTCTGTATTTGTCAGGCTCTGGCAGAGCTTCTCAGGAGACAGGTATGTCAGGCTCCTGTCAGCATGCACTTCTTGGCATCCACAGTAGTGTCTGGGTTTGGTGACTGCATGTGGGATGGAACCCCAGGTGGGGCAGTCTCTGGACAGCCCTTCCTTCAGTCTCTGCTCTACACTTTGTCTCTGTATTTGCTCCTGTGAGTATTTTGTTCCTCCTTCTAAGAAGGATTGAAGCATTCACACTTTAGTCTTCTTTCTTGAGCTTCATGTGGTCTTTAAATTGTATGTTGGGTATTGCGAGCTTTTGGGCTAACATCCACTTATCAGAGAGTGAATACCATGTGTGTTCTTTTGTGACTGGGTTACCTCACTCAGGATGATATTTTCTAGTTCCATCCATTTGCCTAACAATTTCATGAAGTCATTGTTTTTAATATCTGAGTAGTACTCCATTGTGTAAATGTACCACATTTTCTGTATTCATTCCTCTGCTGAAGAACATCTGGGTTCTTTCTAGCTTCTGGCTATTGTAAAAAAGGTTGCTATGAACATAGTGGATCATGTGTCCTTGTTAAATGTTGGAACACCTTTTGGGTATATGCCCAGGAGTAGTGTAACTGGATCCTCAGGTAATACTATGTTCAATTTTCTGAGGAACAACCAGACTGATTTCTAGAGTGGTTGTATCAACTTGCAATCCCACCAACAATGGAAGAGTGTTCCTCTTTCTCCACATCCTTGCTAGCACCTGCTGTCACCTGAGTTTTTGATCTTAGCCATTGTGACTGGAATGAGGTGGAATCTCAGGGTTGTTTTGATTTGCATTTCTCTGATGACTAAGGATGTTGAACATTTCTTTAAGTGCTTCTTGGCCTCGGGATATTCCTCAGTTGAGAATTCTTTGTTTGGCTCTTACTGTTCCTCACAAAGAGAATTTTGAGTATTTTTTAATATCTTTTCACTATTATGACATTTATTTTGTAACAATATTTACTTCCCCATGAGGTTCACAAGTAGCATACCTTTTAAATCAAGAGTATTA
This sequence comes from Arvicanthis niloticus, assembly GCF_011762505.2. Classification (NCBI taxonomy): domain Eukaryota; kingdom Metazoa; phylum Chordata; class Mammalia; order Rodentia; family Muridae; genus Arvicanthis; species Arvicanthis niloticus. The sequence continues at coordinate 7,777,424 of NC_133437.1, forward strand.
TAATTTTTCTTCATCAACTTTTAAGGCTTTCCGTGTTTCAAAACCATCGCAGAAAACAACTAGCAATAATACCAATATGCTAATTAATAAAATAATTAAATGCAATGACAAAGGGAAGAAGACTGAATAAGAAGCATGGGTGAGGTCAGGGTCCTGTAGCATGTGTGTTCTTAAGCTGTGTACCATTCAGGGGGATCCTTGTGAGAACGTTACAGCTCTAAAGTTTGCAGATATTCACATTTTATTGTTTTAGACATCGAGTCTGATATATGTTAGAATGTATGAGTGCATTTATTTCAGCATTTCTTTTTAAATAACCGAATCATCACTGGAATGCAGATTGTAATTCGTTTAGTTTTTCCTCTTAGTTTTGTGCAAACACTATCATTGTAAAGCTCACGGTCTGAACGTGATACATTGGTGTTCATTGTAGGACGGAGAATGGTCAGCAAGGGAAACATAACCCGGCCAGTCTCTTTTGACGGGGAAGAAATAAAAATAACCAGGAAGAGAGACCAGCAGCAGAGGCTCAGCATCTGTTTTACTTTTTTTAGGGACCACATGTCACAGCCTCCTTCATTAAGACCCAACGTATCTAAGCTGGACTTCAGTGAAACTGTATTTTAACCCAAATTGATTAGGATCAAAGAACCATGAACAAGGGGATGAGAGAGAAAGCGGGTACCGCCATTGCAAGCATTTCATGTTCTTCTATATTGGATTGTATCTACTACAGGAATTGTAAACTTGCAGGCACAGTGATGCGTTTTTGAACATCTAGAGCTACTATACACTGAAAACACCATGAAATAAAAATAATCTCTTCACACTTCCCAACTGGCTGTTTATCAGCTTTTTCTTTCCCACATTTGTGCATGAAGTGTCCCTTCACAGCCAGAAATCCTGTGGTGTTTTTGGCTCTGATTTGGACAGTAACTTGCTTATTTTCAAAGTTAACAGCAGAAAGCAAAGAAAAATGTCGTCTATTAGTGTGTTACATTATGTAAAGAAAACAAGATTGCTACACACTGCCATCCACTAGCCTTTCCAACCATTTCTTTAAACCTTTTCACTTCAAATAAAACCATCATATTGAGCAGCCCCCAAATATTTGGGGTTGAATAAAGGTAAAGATTGTGGGTCCCCAGAGTGACCATTTATCTGAAGATTCCATGGACTAAACCTCCATCAACCAACCTAGATAACTACCACACAAATTCACTTACAAAAATACAGCGAATAGCAAATGTTAAATATTGACATTCTCTTCCCAGAAGCCCCTGTAAGAATAGTATAGGATTCAACCTTTGCAGTGGTGTGTTTGCACTCCACTTGCTTTGAGGTTCATCAGCTACACATTTATAACGGAGTCTGAGTGTGACTGTGTTGTGGTTTTTCATTCAGATTAGCCTGAAGCCAGATGTGTTCTGTCTGTTGGTGGCACATGAGAAGACTATTGAAGCAGGCTTTACTCCTTGGGCAAGAGCGGCTTCTGATAACAGGCTGTTTCAAAACCAAAATTCAGTGCTAGAGCTAAGGGCCAGTAATTCCAAACAATGTTTTGTTTTTCTCAGAATAATTAAATTATGCCATCCTAGAATTAAAAGATATACTACTTTATTTTTTTTTCATGGAAAAGCAAACAAATTATAATTATACTATGTTCTGGTATTCTGATCCACTAATCATATACATGCCCTTCCATGTATCTTCGTAGATAAAGGAAGACTAGTTTAGAAAATTGAACTATAACTGGCAACGGCACTTTTCTGCTGGGAGCAGATTCGGGTTTGGATTGGGTGATGATCAACTGAGATGAGTTATTTTTAATGTTTGCCATTTAATGTGAATGCATACATGTGGCATGTGAGAGATTGGAAATTAGACTAACTTGAAAAAGAAGTTACCTTCCATGGCCCCTTGTCCTTAAACAGAATGTTGACGTTATTCTGGATGCCCTGTTATTTTTCCTCTCAAAGATTTTATTGATGGAAAACTTTATTCTTAGTCACTCTAGTGCTTTTTTTTTTTTTTTTTTAAACCGAAGGCTGTAATTTTTCTTTATCTTTAAGCTAAACGAAGAGAGCATACATATCTCTAAAATTTTCCTTCTTTTTGCTTTCTTTTGAGATGAAGAATATAAGGGAAAGATGCTAGGCAGTGCTGCGAAGCGTTATCAAGTAAGAAGACGTTCAACTGTAATAGCAGTTTTCAGGATTGACATCAACAACTCTCATAATGTGGATTCATTTATGGAATCAAGCACTGGATCACAAGTATGAGCGATACTACCTTTCTGAGGTATAAGGTCTTCAGTGGTAAACACCACAATCCACCTTACAAAGTCTTCAAGTAAGAGACATAAAATGGATTGAGAGCTGTAGCAGCCACCTTCCTTCCCAGTATTTTTTTTTTTTTTAAACAGAAGCATAATCAAAGCAATACCGTATTTATGTAGCTGGGACAACCAGTCCCTTGGTTCTGCCTGCAAGGTTGTCATTAGTTATTTTCTTACTGGGTTAAATTAGAACTGGCTCAAGATACCATGTACCAGCTTGATAAGAAGGACAGTGTCACCTACCAGGTCGCTGGGCAGCTTCTGAGACTGCCCAGGAATTGGAGAGGACTCTGCAGATTGAGGGAAGCTCTTCTCCAGCCCTCCCTCGCCACAAGACGCTGTGTGTCATTTTCAGCCCTTGCTGTTGTTGGCTTGCTTCTCACTAGTTAGTTCCTTTGCTGTTGGGCAGTGGCCCCACTGGCCAGCCCAGACAAGTGGCCTTGCTCACTCAGTCTCCCAAAGGATGGGATGCCTTTGTCAGTCAGAGGCAGGGCTAGCTCCTGCTACTCTCCAGTGCTTTGTCTTTTAAGTGACACCCATAGTTCTCTTGAAGCCTCCTCAGTGTCTGCTTAGTGGAGATCCCAAAATTACCTGTCAACCCCTCTTCTCTTTCAACAGGGCCGCCCCTCTTCTAGGTTAGGAGTTTGCTCTCTGGGACGGATTTACATCAATGTCTTCTGTATCTTTTGTTTATCACATTCCTCAGCGTCTGTTCTTTGGCTTCTTCCCTAGGCTTCCTTGAGGTTAACTGCATTCACAGTTCCTATTTACTACACAGCCTGCTTTCTGCTTTATGTCTTGCCCAGGCTTTCCGAGTACAAAAACCCTTCGTATATCACTCTGCAGGTCTTTCTCGTTTGTAGCAGCAAACTATTTTCTGAATTTTTAGCAATTGATAACTCCAAGAAGAATTGCGCCCTAGAGGAAACACAAAGAAGATTGATTATATATTTAAATTATTATACTGAGAAGGGTTTATATATACCATCGCAATTTAATGGTAGCCATCTGTTCTAGTTCACATATTTAATTAAGCATATCAGTAAAACCCTACCTTTTCCAAACCTAATTTATACCTGAGCACCACAGGTTGTGGCATCAGTGCGGTCATATCCTGTAAAAAAGACCGCCTCTGTTCTCTTTAGAAAAAAGTGCAATTACAACAAAACTAGGCTTCACTGCGGTTCTCTGGATTAATGATAGTAAATAATTTAGATACCTGTAAGAATATGTTGAAAAGCTTTAGGCCATATTGTTAGCTTATAAACTCTAAAAGTTTTCACTGACGTATCTGTGTAATTTTAGAGACTGTAAATGTTAACCTCACAATAGTTAAATGTGTCGAGGGCCAATAACTTCCTTATAATAACAAGATGTATCAACAGAGTTTCATTAAGAGAATGTTAGCATCATCCAAGGCGTAATAAGATGGCGACCCCTTTGTCTGTAGCTTCATTTAGCTGTACTCGGTCTGGAGGGCCAGAGAACGCTGGCTCCACCTCTCTTAACTGTATTGTTTGACTGCTTGTTTTGGCCCATCGATGGTAATCCTCTGTAAGGCTAAACCTTAATGGTACTCTTTCTTTTCTGAGCAGCAACCCCATCTGAGCATGAGTATACACACGCAGACTGTGTTATTTGTGCCACAATATTCTAAGACCCAACTCTCTCTTGGAAAAGCTACAAAACTCGCGAAATGATAAATGGCAATTATTAGTTGGCAACGGCACAGATTTTCTTTACAGAACTTTGAATTATGCCTTTTTAGCAGACCCTGGTCACGCAGGCCAGTGAGTCTTGGCAGCTGCGGTTTAACCTCGAGAACTTTTGTCACTTTTTCCTTTTTTTTCTTCACGAGATGTGGCTCAGTTCCGACATTTAGAAGATTGCGGCTTTGAAGAGTTTGTGTGGACTTTCTGCAAGCATTTTATTTTGCTAATGAACTAAAATTGATCTTTGTAATTGAAAGATAACGACACTGATTTGAGTGTAAAGACTAAATACCAATGAAAGACCGCTCCGCTGACGCTCCCCATAACCCTGACCACGGTGCTTCATCTTAATTATAAAATCACGTTGTATAGTGCTTCTCAATTGCTTAATTATGAAAGAAAAAATGGAATGAGCAGTGGGAAGAGACAGCACAGGGTTGGTTCCAAGCTGGACTTGCTACAAACCCCTGGCCAGGTCCGCTCCACTCGCTCAGAGTCCTGGGGGCTCTGCTGTTCACTTCCAGACTTGGTGCAACGGGGTTATTTAAGGTCTCCTCCAGTGCTTCCAGCTCTGAAGCTGAATCCCACCAAATTGATTTTTCATACTCAAGAATTAAAAAAAAAACCTGAACAAAGCTGAACTGTGAAATATTTGACAAGTATTAACAGGATTGAGCATGTTTTAGACATTCAGCGTTCTGTAGGAGAAAAGAACAGTTAGAATCCCCGCCCCCACCCCACCCCACCCCTGTATAACTTGTATTTATTTAAATTTGAAACACTGAACAATTTCACTAAGCAGTTTTTGTGCTTCTCGTGGTACGGATGGATACAGAATGCTCCAACCCATAATTTCTCAGGGCATTTGCCTTTTATAAACTCAGTTCAGGTGGCCAGATTCTGCGAGAACCCTCTTCATAAGAGCAGGAATTTTACTGAAGTAGTCCACTTCTTGGAGGACTGGATGAAGCAAAGCAGATGAGAAAACTCCTGTAGTAGTATAGCACTTGCTTCTGTGGCTGCTTCCGAGAAGCCTGGAAATCTAAGCCAGTGTTACAAATAGCAGCTAGGAACCCAAAAATCATTTATAAGTATTTTATTAAGTCTTTCTAAAAATCAGAATTACCAATTGACTCACACACAAAATGCAACTGTCTACACCATTTTACGAGTGGATACAGAATATGAAATTTCACAGAGAATGCTCACGTGTTAATTAATTAATTAATTACCACTCTTCAAGACAAAAATGCTTTCTCTTATTTTTTTTTATTTTTTTAGTGCCTAAGTCTAAGATAACTATTTTAGAAATATCAGAGAGAAGGTTTTAGAAACAGGTGAAATAGACTTATTTAATAAACCGCAAAACACTTCACTTTATTTTTACCCAGGACTAAAAATAGCGTACATGCGTATCTTTTGAAATGAAAAGGTATAAACAAAGAATGCAGTTGTAGAGTAGGCAGCTTGAATTCACAGGCTACTATTTCCCTGCCTCAGTGTTCACAGAAGGCTACCTGTCCATTGATTCCAGTGTACATCTTGTCAAATAACCTGCTACGTTTTTTTTTTTTTTTTTTTTTTTTTTTTTTTGATGGAGCTTAATTGCTTTTTAAAGGACAAGATATTCTGTCTCCTGGAAAGAAGTCTCCTTCTCATAGGGTTTGATTCTGTATGAGACACTTGTGTGTCTGCCACTCCTAGTTCTTTCTATAGTGATAACTGCAGCTTTATTAGTACAGAGAAAACCAAGGCTCTTGCTACAATTCAGAAGCATCGAGCAGTTCAGGGCCTATGGTACAGAAAAGGTCTATTTTACCCAGAATGGAAGGAAAAAAAATGAAAGAGCATGTACCCAAAGCTAAGAAAGATGTTCGTATCAGGAGCTAATGGATGGGAGACGCTGGAGGAGCCATGGTGAACACTGAAGTGTTTACTTCAGTATCTGCTGAGGTTTGATCTTTGGATATATATTGTCATCATAATGATATGTGTAATGTGTTGTGTTGTGATGTGATGTGATGTGATGTGATGTGATGTGATAAATACTGGCCCCCAAAGCCTGGTTGGTCCCAGGAATGAATCTGCAGGTACAATGTGACCTTGCTCCTTAAATAAAGATGCTGATAGTTAATAGCTGTGCAAAACAGACATAGGTGGGGCTTGGGGTTCCAAAACTTGGGGTCTGAGAAGACCACAAGGAGAGGGAAGTGGGGAGAGAGGGAAAGACTCCATGGCATAAGAATCTTAAAATCACAGTCATGAGTGTTGGCCAACTGGAGTCAAGCGCAGCCTAGAAGGTACATAATAAGTGATAATTCAGGGTTATTGATAGGAAAGTAGATCCTAACAGCATAGAGGGTAGATGGCTGCCCAGCTTTAGTGCTCACAAAGGTTTATTATAAATTAAAGGTTGCATGTGTCTTTTATCTGGAAATTGGATAATCAAAAGCTGGGAAGAAGGCTCTGATGAGATTAAATATAATACACAACAAGTGTCCCTCTAATAGGCTCAGAGGCATCCCGAACGCACCCCAGCAGTGATACCGATTGTGTTAGTCCTTTCTCTGACTTGACTGGCTTATCTACACATTCGGATGACTGTAGAAAATCAAATAAAAGGAATAGCTCAGAACTGCGTAGGACTCAGTATTACTTGCCCATTGCCTTATATAACAAAGCTGTCTTCTGTGGAAATAGTGAACACAACAAGTAACACTTTTAATGCAGCAGCTTACTAAAGAACTCTCCAAATAGGAATTGTATTTTTGGGAGGAACTCTCAATGTTCAGAAGGATGACATTTTGTTCATGGTATGAATTGGGATCAGGCCCATTGTGTGAAATCAAATCTATGGTGGAAAGTGATATAAGAGAATTTATGAAAATAGTTATGTCTATGTAGAAAAAGGTGAAGAAATGCAAAGACGTCAGGGTTGACATGGATAATTAAATTCATTTCAATGTGAGTCACTTATTTTCTAGACTGATAGAAACATATACATGATATCTCTCTATATATGTATATAAGATATATGTCATATATACATATGTGATATTCATATATATATGATATATACATATACATGTTTATATATTGTCTTCATCAGTCATTCTCCAAACCAGAAGAGAAAGAAAGGAAGAAAGGAAGAAAGAAAGGAAGGGAGAGATCAGATTTCATGAGAAATTAGATTTCACACATATGACTGTGGTATTAAAAAACCTTTCCTGAACTCTACCTTGTAGGTTTAAAGTTAAATACATCTCACAGAGACTCCTGTTATGAGCCAGAGCCTCAATCACAGGTGAGTTCAAGTTCATTTACACAGACAGTCTTCTCCTGTTCTTAAGACACACTTGCTAAGATGATGTAACTAATGACGACTTGTACTGCGGTTCTTTAGGACTATCAACTGCTACTTCACTTCAGAGACTGGGAAAGGACTCAGACTCCTGTACTGATGTAAGTAATGATATCTCACAGGGAGGGCAAGCCGAGGGCGAGGCTGACATCCTTGTAAGTGGCATTTAGCTGGGTTGTGCTATGAAACACTGATGTTTGGGACGACTGTGTCTCCTCAGAACTTTCCCCGAGTGCCTACTGTTTCTGTTTCTATTCTTCCCAACTTTCATGCCATGGATGCTACCCTAGCCATTTCGGAGAACCGATGAGAAGATTCTAAAGGAATGCGGTCACTCTGGGATTGAGATTGCTTTGTTCATGTAACAAATGTTATCAGAAAAATGCTTTCATCCTGATGGTCTTAGTGCCATCAAGAACATTGTCACCTGGAAACCATTGCCTGAAACTTGTTAGAAATACAAATTCCTTAGTTCTATATCAGACCAAATGAATCAAGGGCTTTGGAGATGGACCTAGCATCCTCCCATAGTTCTCTGGGTGATTTTTTTTTTTTTTTGTTCTCAGTTCCAGTTTGAGAAGAGAGTCTAAAGAAAGGGGTTCTTGCTTCTTCTGGGAAACTTGCTAATCAGCTCCATGTTTCCGATTCTACATCACTAACATGAGGCATGCTTGCCCATTGGCCTCTCAGCTCTGACATTCCCAGGGTCTAGGACTGTAATTACCCAGGAAAACAGAATTCACTAGGGAACAGCGATGCCTAGACATCTGGCTGCAGTGGTCATCTAACACTGTTCAGCCACACACCACACCCATGAGTTGAATCCTTCTCCATCCTCATCAGCATCAGATCTTCCTTGTAGCAGCTACTATAAAGTAAAACTAGCCTGCTAAACAACTCAAGGCCAGTAAGTAAGTAAGTAAGTAGAATGCACTACAAGGATCTTACTTTAATTGTTGAAAATGATGCACAGCTTTAATGATATTATTAACTGGAATTTAAAACTATGTATCTTTCTTTGGAAGGCTTCTTTTCTGCAGTTATCATAAATGCCTAGAAGGTGATTTGCTAGGCCAGTAATCATTAATAGTTGCCATGACTCTTTACTTTATCCAATTTATTTAAAGCTTAAAATGTGATAAAAATAAACCTACGTGTCTGATAGTTTACACTCAACACACCAATGGAGTTTAGTTTAAATGGCTGAAAGGTGTATTTCTTATCTCTGGAATTTTTATTATTCTAAAAACAATTTTCAAATAGTAATGTGATTTCTAGTTTATTCAGAAGCGTGTTACTATTTGGCAAGTTGGAACGTCCACTGAGGTCTGCTATATATAAATGCATTAATTACTATTAAACATCAACATGAGTGTTTACTTCATAAACCTGGGGTGTAACTCTGCTGGGACAACATTAGAATTCCGATCCCTGAGAAACACACAGGTTGATATTGTTTATTTTTGCTATGCTATCCCTGCAAAGAAGGTTGACTCTCTTTATGCCGTTATTTTACTAATTAGGGTAGGTTTTTCAAAATATTGTGGGGTATGCTAGTATTTGAGACACACTATTGGTAAGTCTGCTTTGAGTAATGAAGTAAACGGGCAGATGTTAGCATCTGTGAAACAGGAAAAGCCTACGATCCACATCTGCACCAGGTGTGACTCAACCTTTGCCCTGTCTGTTCATTGTCTCATTATCTGAGATGCCTATAATTCATACGGGGTTGCTTTGTTGAAAAGGCTCTGTGAATACGCTTGCTTTTTTTTTAAACCGAGAAAACAAACTTCAAGTAATTGTAATCTGTTTCCGTGATAATGTGGAACAACAAAAATACAATGGCTAACAGTATTTCTTTGCTTATTTTCTTAGCGTATATAAACCAGGACATTATTTTTTAAAAACAATTTCGTAAGACGTTGGAGAAAGAAGTACCACATAAAATAACTGGAGATCACTTTCAATAGTGGTCGACGCTTTGGCATTTCATAGAAAGTTGTCATGCTCTCTTACTTACATCAAACGATTCCAAGTTGGTTCCTTTGGGTTTGAGGTGGGCCCTGAAATTCTTTATATCAAAACCTGTTAAAAATAGGAAAGGAAAACAATAAATGGTCTGGTCTTTTTCAAGTGGCATTGTCATTTGTCCAGAAGGGGGCGCTCTCAGTCCGTATGCAGCAAGAACTCAGAGCAGACAGTCTGATATCTGGTGCGAGGAAATTGTCTGAGGGGAAAATATCAACACAAACCATGCGTTTTGCCGCTGGAGCACGCTGGACCTCATCTGCTTAAAAAGATGCACAGATATAGTCATCACAGTTCATAATTTAATAAACTGCTAAAAAAACCCACACATTTTCATTTTAGCGACTTTGGTCTCACAACTAAATTCGCATTGCTACAAAGACATTTGAATTTTGCACTAATATGTCATGAGCACGGCACCCACTGCAAATTAATGAGTCTCTGAATAGCACTGTGCATTTGTCATTTGAATTTATGCTAATGCAATGAGGTCTCCTGGTGATGTTGATAGTCCATAGCAGCCGCTCGAACCAGAGAAGATGTCGGCACTTCTCTTCCACTTTATAACGCGATGTCCTCTCTTGGCTTTTCTGTCCTGTCACTTAGGTAGCAATCCTGTAGCTGGTTATTGATAGGGCTGCTAATTATCTTTGACTTTACACTATTGGCCTGACCCCCAACACTGGGTAGAGGTAATGTATCAGTGTTGGGAGAATTATGTACATCACATAGTGACAGCCTCAGACCAGGAGGTCAGAAGGAGTTCACTGAGAACCAATGGTATTTGCAAGGGATGTTGATATAGAAACTGTCGACGTTTTCCAGAGATATTGTGTAATTTATATCAATAAGTCAATCTAAGAAAAGTGTACTTTTTGCAGACATGATGAACAGCGTTTGTTTGTATTTACAAAAAATAGAAGCTCCTGCCTCTTTTGTTTGCCTATTTTGTTACCGTATTTATATTTTAGTCTAAGACAAAGGCCCTAGTATTGCTTCTGGGTTATCAGGGCATCTGTGTCTTCATTATGGCTGGACACATTTCCTGTTGGTCATCATGGGCATGTAGTGACACATTTGAATGTAATGGTAGGATTGTTGGCATCTTGGGCATGTTGCAGGAAGGAAAATGATCAATTTACAAGCCTTACAGAACGGAATACCAGTTAGGGACAAAAGGTTTTAAGTGTTTTTATCCTTTGCCCCAAGACTTAACTGTGAAGTTAATTTTTTTCCCCTTGATTTAGTACTTGCATTTGCCTCACTTCCAGTTACTGAAAACAAAAATGGGCAGCTACTCTAGTGTATTCAGAAAAATCAGATTTCATGCTTACAAATAACATAAAAAAGTGAATAAAAAAAATCGAGAGGCCCAGACAAAAGTGTATGTGTTAATTTTGAACCTTTTGAAAATTGTTGTTGTTGTTTTTTTTTAATCGTAGGATGTGTGGTTCTCCCAACCCCAACAGAGAGAAATATGCAAACTTTCCCTACTATATTATAACAAAGCACTCACATGAGAGTTTTGATTAAAATATACCATTGTTAGCATCCATTCCGAGGTCGAAAATGAAGTGGAGACAAATAAGAGTGAATTCTTGGATTATCTCAAATAGAAAAGGCATCCTCTGGCTGATGGGGAAGGTAGCTCCTTAAGTGACATTGAGGAGCACGGCAGAACTGAAAGTGACCCGAGGATCTTGCAGAGTCCCCGGAATGAAAAGGCTCCTTCCTGAACAATGAAGCGCTCTTGAAGTTGAGGAATTTAATTCTAACCCTTCAGCATTGCAAGCGGTGGAGGGCACGGACCCCAGGGAGGCAAGCGTTGCCTTCCCTCTCTCTAACCTGTTGGCAGGGCGCTAAGGGTTAAAGGGCTGCTCTGGAGAGCGGAGTAAGAAGGCAGCTAATAGATTCTTCACTCCAGCTCCTCCTGTTTCCCATCAAGGAAGGGAGACGTTTTTCACTCTTCTTGGAAAAACTTTGAAATGTAAACTGTTTCGATTGATGGCTCCTTCTGGCCCTGGCAACTCTTTTTGGTAGCTGGTGCTCTTTCTGTAATACTTGTTAAAAACGTCTCTGTAGCAAAGATGTTGTTTTTTATGTGATTTTTTTTTTTTAAGTCAGCGCATGTGTGAGTACAGACAGGCTCTCATCTTGCACCGTGGAGACTGGCAGGTGAACACCTCCCCCGGTTGTCCTTATTCATTTGCAATACTTTAAATGATTAGTCTCTTAGAAAGCTGTTTTCAGTCGAAACTGTCAATCCACTTCCAATGTGGCCCCTCTCTCTGGAAATGAGGAGGCTGCGGCCACAAGTCCCTTTCCTAGCCTGGATGTATTTAAGGTGCCAGATAGCCTGCTACTAAAGCTTCCATGGAAGGACTGCAGAGAAGGTTTCAAGGAAACTGATACGTGTTTATCATAAAGATCATATTTAGTATTTAAATCACATACACTCCCTCTAACCACCTACACAATTTTAATCATTTTTTTTCTTTTAATAAAAATTCCATTTTAATCAGACATCTCTGAAATGTCTATGTGCAGGTGATTTTTAATATTGTGTTAATGGACTCTAACTATCCTTTTGAGAAAAATGCAGAAGGTGAAATTGATCATCCTGCTTAAAATAAGATCATTCTGGTTCAAACGGGGAAATTTGTTAAACCGCACAAAACAGTGGGGAAATATCCATCTCAGTCTACATTTTGATTTCTGATGCATATCTGATAGACTTCTAGCAGTGAGACATCATTCTCTATCCTGTGCTCCATCAGAGCAATTTTGTGAGCTGTGTATTGTCATTTTTTTCTTTGCCAGATGCATTGCAGTACTATTTGCAATCCCTAAAAATTGAATTTTTTGTGTGTGTTTTAAGCCTAGTGGTGACCTGTTTTTAAGTGGGTCCACCCTTCTGTGAAAGGACCAGTAAGAACCCCATCTACCCCCAATCCTACTTCCCAACCACTGTATCGACCAAGAATGTGTTCCACAGCCACGAAGCTACAAATCAATTGAAGTTGACTTCTTAAGTGTTAGCTCAGGGTCTGATTAGATATTTGACCTCCAGAAAAAAAACTCATGTCTGAAGTAGTCATCTTTAAGCACATGTCTGCTCAGACATTCAAAAGCCCCTCTTTCCCCTTATTCCTACAGACAGTAAGACAGACAGGCAGACAGACAGACAGACAGACAGACAAACAAATGTACATATACACACAGGAGGGCATGGACGCATTTCTAGTTTTGTATGCTATCTTACATATATGCATGCATATGTAAGTGGATGTATATTTATGAATATGTGTGTATATATATATGTGCATATGTTTACATATGCAGATATGTGAATAACTATGTGTATATACACACAAAATTAGACTAGAACTATCATACTGCTATTTTTAGTTTTTGAAGTTATAAGTTAACAAGAAAGAGTAGTGTGATATTATCAAAAAATTTCAACAGCTTTTCAAGTTATTTACTGAGATGTAGGTACATTTATTGTTTTCCGAATAACTAACTCCCTCCTTCAGGACAGGTCACGTTGCTCCCTGTCTCTGCTTCATCCCAGCAGGCCAGCCCATATATCCTTGGTGAATTTTGATTCCTATAGCATGTGCATAAGTTGTGTGTCCAGGCCCTTGCCTTCAGGATGCTTGTAATTGAGTATTAAAACAGGATCTGAGTACCATGAACAACAGTGTAATCAGAAATAGACAACTTCAAATAGTATAATCATTCTTCTGCATGGGAGAGAACAATAACGGGTGGCACTCACCTTTCGTAGAGTGTTCATAAATCCTTAAATATAATTCTTACTTTCTTGTTTTTTTAGAACATGGAAAAATTCAAAGAAGACAGAACCCTTTGGTAAGACTGGTACTGGGCCTTTTTTTTTTTTTTTTCCCTACACCCTTTCTCACTTTTGGCCTATAGGAGTCCTAGGAGCTATGTTGAAATCTCAGCTTCAGCCATTGCCATGGCCACTGTTAAACCAAACAGAAGCCAAGCCATATCATTGCTCTGCAGATGCAGCTGCAGATTGCAGACACTGGCTTTTTCAGGGAGGATTTAGCTTTCAGTAAGTTCCTTCCATTACAAAGTTTATTTCCTTTATTACAATAGGCTTATGCTTTGTAAATAGAATTATGACTATTCTCTCTTTTTCTTCCTTCCTTCCATCTCTCTCTCACTATAGCACAGAAATTCTATATATACATCAGGCTGGCCTTGAACTCCTAGAGGCCTACTTGCTTCTGCTTTCTAAGTGTTGGCATTAAAGGTGTGCCCCACCATGTTCCATTTGGTGATTTATTTTCAAAGAAACAAAATACTTATATTTGCAAAGTGAAGATAAATCTGTAAACAATTAGATATTATTTAAGATCTCTTTAAAAGTAGAATTTATAATTTTTTACTTTTCCAAATGGCGGAAAAAAAGAGTATTAGTTTCTAAATAAATATTTCTACTAATTTGTTGAATTTTGGAATATATTTTGATAATATTTACCTCAACTCCTTTTCTTAACGCTGCCCAAATCCAGAATGCCTCCAACATTTTCTGATTTTATGTCTTCTTTTTAAAAATGCAGGAGTCCATCAACTCTGATTTTTGTTCTTCATGTATTTCTGAGTGTGATGCCATCTAGTGCAGTGTAGTGGTTAGCATACCAGGAGCCACACCCTTAAGGAAAACTGCCTGTTTCTCTCCCAAAGCTGTCAGTTCTCCATGGCTGCTCAGGTACCAATGGGAGCTCATCACACTTCTACTCCAGGATAGAATGTTGTCTAGCTTCATCTTGTGCAGATAATAACAGATGTTATGTGTCATGTCCAGAAGATACTGTTTTAATCAATCTAGTCCCCTGAACTTCTGGCCCTTAAAAAGTTTCTGTTCCATTTTCTGTGACAGTCCCTGAGCCCTGGGGAGGGTATGACCCATTAGTGGCTGAGCTGAGCTCTGGGAAGGGTGTGACCCACTAGTGGCTGACCATTACACAGTCACTTGTTCTCTGTACTTTGACTAGCTGTGAGCTTCTGCATTAACCTCCATCTATTGCACCAAAAAACCCTTCTTTGATGAGGTTTAAGAAATGCAGTAACTTTTGGGATAGAGATAAGAGTGCACAGGCCATTTTGATTCCATGTCCCTTTATTAACAAAACAAAACCAGCAATCTCTCCAACCCAAGATAAATGAACAGCAAAAACAACAACAACAACAACAACAACAACAACAACAACAACAACAACAACCAAACTTGAAGCCTGTGTCAGAGTGAATCATAGGCCCCACAGAAGAATTTAATGCTGTTATTCTGTTAGATGGGCATAGCTATAAACTGCCCTCTAAGTCTATCTTTATATGAGAAGTTAGCACAACTCTCAACCCTTAGCAGAAAAGCTGCCACTTTTCAGTACATATTTTTTTAATACAACTGGTCAACCTTCAGGCAAGAAGAGTCTGTGGAGTGTTCAGTTCTAAGTGGACATCTTTCTAACAACCATTTACATTAAGACCCAAGAACCACTGTAGAAAGCAGGGCAGAAAAATTGTCAAAGACAGAACAGTAGATGTCTGCAGTAAAGCAGTATTTGCTGGACATGGCAGCTCTGTCACGTATATGAAGTCACAGTGACTGTGACTGAATGTTCAAAACTTGTACAAGATCAAGGCAGCTGAAATGCCAGCATGAATGAAGGAGGGGTTCATGAACCTCACCCCCTCAAACCCTAGTTGAAGAGCTCTTGGCAAGAAATGGCTTCATGGAAAGGGAGAGTCAGTGAAGTTGGGAAAGTGGTCATGGATCCATAATTGGTGAGACTGAAATGGGGCATGAATTAAGGCAGAACACATTGTATGCAAGTATATAATTCTCAACAAATAAATAGTGAAAGTTCAAATGGTTTTTACTTTAGGACTTGAAGAAATAGGGCAAGGAAGTATGTACATTTGTCTGTTTGTCTGTCTGTCTGTCTATCATCTACTTGCCTTCTATCATCTATCTATCCATCTATCTATCTTCTGTCATCATCAATCTACGGAGATGTATTAGTGTATGAAAGAGGAAACAGGAAGCAAGTCTGCTGGTAACTCTTTTGAGAGTCACTGAAGTGAACTTCTGCTGTTATCTTTCAACTTCTTAGTTATTTATTTGAGATAGAATAACTTACTTTTCTGTTGTAGATATGGGAATGCGAAACTTAAGTCTCCCAACCCTCAAAGGTACAGAAATAGTACACATTGTTATAGTTGCTGATTTGTATAAAAATAAAAGCAGCAATACTTTAAAGTGTTGACACTTGTAAGGGTACTCACCATAAAACATAGTGAAAATGAGATTAGGATTAGAATCTAGCACTTTATGTCACATGAAAAAGTTTACAGCTTTTACTTATTTTTGATAGTCTGAGTTAATAGATGAGATTTTATACATTGATGATATAAACATTATATATGTGTATATATTCTGAAATGGTTGAATTTAGTTTATGAATACAACACATAACGATCATGTGATGACCATGCTTATCATCCATGATGCATTGGTTAGGACAGCACACCCTTCCTCATAAGAGCCGCCATGTCACTAGCAGATCCCTAGAGTTTATTCCTCTAATCCGAGCTACATTTATATTCTTTGACCTAGCCATCAGCTACAGTGCCCACTGACAACCCACCCTTCACTTGTTCTTGCTCTGTATCTGTGAGATCAAGGCTTTCAGAGACCGCATAGGAACAAAATCGTTTGGCATTTCTCTTTCTATGCCTGTGTCATTTTTATCTACTGTGCTCCATATTTATCCATATGGTAAACATTACAAAATTTTTTTACATTTACGATGAAATAGTGTTTCATTCTGTACGCTGTTCACACTGGACTTTAGGCTCTACATTGGTGCTGTTGTCAATATTGCTGTGTGGATCAAGGGAATGCAACATCCCTTTCCTGCATGCCTTATGGCTACAAGCTCAGGGTTCTTGCTAGGTCATTTGACAGTAGCTGTTTGAGGGTTTTGAAGATCCTTTATATGGTTTCCATAATATCTGTAGTATTTCACATTTACATTAGTATATACCATTTTGTCTTTTTTCTTGTTTTATTTTTCATTAGTGCTGGGGATAGAAGACAGCCTCTCATATGCTAGGCAACACTCCTCCACTTAGCTACATCCTCAACCTTGATCTACTTTTGTGATTTTGACCTTAATAATTGTAATAAAACTGTGGTATTGCTCATTGTGGTTTTCATTTGTATCTTTTTGATGACTTAGAGATTTTGAACATTTACAAAGTACTTGCTGGCTGTTTCTGTCTTCTTTTGAGACACACCTAGTCTGGAATTTTTTCCATTTTTATTTTGTTCCTTCTTTTCTTGCTGTTAAACCAAGTTCATTATACACTTTTAGTACTCAGCTCTTATCAGATGAACAGCCAACAAAACTCTTCTCCCATTGTAGGCTTATATTTTTTAAAACATACTTTAATAAGTATACTTGAGTTCTTTAACCTCCTTTTAGTCTACCACACACCAGAAGTAGTGGGAAGGAAAGGTTAATAAGGCAAAGGAGGATGTGGATCTGTTTAGAAATAGTTCTTTGGGGAGAATCCAGTCTGCATTGTCAGGATATCAGAAGTTCAGTTCACATGAATCAGTAGTGGTAGCTTGATCCACTCACAAACACAATTCAGGAACCAGAAATGGCCGTCTGATCCAGAAGAAACTTCGAGACTCTGCCAAATGGCTCAAGTCTGCAGAAGCAGCAAGAGACTCCTCTGAACACCACTGGAAGTTCTTTGTGTGTTTCTCTCTATAAAGTCATGACAAGTGATGATCAGCAAAAAGTACCAAGGTGAACCAATACCACACAGCATCACCAACTTTCTGTTGGGTTGTATTTATATCCTTTCCAAACATAATGGCTTCTCTTAAGAATCAGCTCTAGGAAAACTTCACATGTCCTTTTTCCAGGCAGCTTCTAGTAAAACCCCATGTATCTCTTCTCAGCAAAACATCCCTCCATGCACCTGCTTCAGCAAAAAATCCTCTCATAAGACAGTTTTCAGAAAACATCACATGACACAATGGAGTCTCCAGAGACACCAGAGATTTTGACTTCATCCCACACTGTAGGTTACTGCTGTTTCTGCAGATTTTTCTCAGCAGTTGTACAAAAGTTTCTTATTTCGTACTTATACGTTTTATGTCTTGTGGTTTTGTTGCATTTATCTTAATGGTCACGCCACCCAAATTATTGCCCTGACTACCAATCCACCACTGTGATGAACGTTTTAGGAAACACACACACACACACACACACACACACACACACACACACACACCCCACATGTACATGTACGCATATATGTCTATGTATAAAACTTTGCATAGCTTAGAGCTTACATTTAAGACTTTAATTTGTTTTGTGTTTTTTGTCTGTGGCGAGCCTCTTCACAGTACTGGTGAGGTCCTCTTCTTCCTCCTTTCTCATTTTTTCAGTCTCTACCCATACCTAGGTTGCTCAGAACTCCCAGTGATCTTTCTCCCTCAGCCTCCCTGGTTTGGGCATGGCAGGCTTGAGCTTCCCCACCCAGGTTTATCTTCAGTCTCTGGATGTAGTTGTCTAGCTCAAAACACTAGTAAATAGACCGTTCTTCTTATTGAGCATTTTTAACTTTTATTTGTTTTTATCAAAAAAAAAAAAAAAGAAAAAAGAAAAAAAAAGATCAAACCTTTCAATGTCTAGATGTTTTCTTCATGAGCTCTTTGTGTACTCCGGTGGTCTGCATGTCTGTTTTTATGAAGCACTGTTGGGAGCCGACCTTTAGCAGAAAGTGGCCATCAGCTTTGCAGCCATCTTGAGCCATATACCCTGATAAGAGACTTGATTACATTAGCCTACAACAGCTGAGCACACTCTGATAACATCTTGCTTTAGATACCCAGGACTTTCCTTGGGTGTGTGAGATTAAAGGTATGTGAGATTAAAGGTGTGTGACTTAAAGGTGTGCCTTAGAGATCAGATTTAGAGACAAGACCTAAGGGCATGATTAAAGGCATGACTTAAGGGCGTGGCTTAGAAGTGAGACATATAAAAGTCGAGAGGCAGACAGACAGGAGAGTACAGAACAATTTGGAGTAACAGAGATTCAGACACTAGGAGTAGGAGTAGACATTAGACACTCGGAAGAGAACAAGAGGAGTACAACTAGGACCTAGGAACTAGGAACTCAAGACTTGGGACTTGGACTAGGAAGAGAGACTGAAGAATAAACGGGATTGAATCACACTCTGTCTGGTCTCCATTCTTCGAGTCCTTCCTTACTCTCTCTCTTGCTGAACCCCGACCTGCAGACCGGAGTGGCAACTTGGGCCGGGAAACAGTGGCCGCCAAGCGTGGAGTGGAGAGGGCTGCAACATTTTTGGCCGCCCAAAGTGGGGTAGCTCAGGCCTCAACATTTTGCTCGGGCCTCAACAAAGCACAGTACAATTCTGGCTACTAAAGCTTTGTAGTGCATTTTGAAGCCAGAGTCAGATGCCTCTGTGAGAGGCCAGTTGACCTCACCCTAAGATGGTGCTGGCTGTCTGAACGCCAAGTTGTAAACAGGCCCTAATTTGGCATGAGGTTGTTTTGTGATATGGGTCAATCTGACGTAGGTCACTGTAGAGACGCCACGTGGCCGGAGCGCATTGGCTGGCTCAGGGATTTAAGGTGGACACGGGGAAGGCTCAGGCGCTTGTCAGAATCTTGCTGAGAACCTGAGTAAACTGCTTTGGGAAGGACTCCGTTGTATTGCGTCTTTCTGCTGGTCAGACAGAGGCGTGTGACATGCCTCCAGCTTTTTCTTTCTGTTTAACATGGTTATTCACTTTAGTATAGAATATAAGGAGTTTGACTAACATTTCATTGAAGCTACAGGGTAGTTTCAGTATCATACATGTTTAAACCCTTAAAAAAATCCCCAAACGATGGATGTATGTTCGTTCATCTGCATTTTGTTTAATTTCTTTGATCATTGCTTCAAAGTTTGACTCCCTTGCCTACATTTATTTATAAGTATTTATTTTTGTAGATATTATAAATAAAATTTTCCTTGACTTTCTTCAAATCTCACTATTAACACATAGAAATGATTCTGATTTTGGTATGTTTATTTTGTACTTTCTAGCTTTTCAGAAGTTGTTTATTATCTAGTTCAAACAGTTGTTAGGTCGACTCTTTCCAGGTTTTTTAAAGCATAAGATGCATCTGTATAAAAAGATTATTTAACTTATTCCTTTTCCAATTTTTTTAGGCTTTTAGTTTTTCTCTCGATAGATCTCTCTGGTTAGAACTTCTTGTGTGTTTTGAATAAACACAATTAAAGAGGGCTGTCTTGTCTCGCTCTAGATCTTAGAGAGAAAGCTTTAAATATTGTAATTTGGTCTGATTGGAGATGTGAGTTGTTACACATTATTGGAAATTTAACTTGTCCTTATGATGAGAAGTTCATGATCATCTGATATTTGTCCGTTACACTGATGTACCATGTCTACTTATTTGCATAGGTTGAGACATCTCTCATCCATATTTGGCAAGAATCTGACTCAGCCTTGTGGAATAATCATTATAACATGCTATAGAATTTAGTTTGCAAATATATTTTGGTTTATCTTCATCAGTACCATATATTTGTAGTAGCCTCTTTTTGCAGTATTCTTGCTTGGTTTCATTTCCAAAAACAAAGTAGCAAAGAAACAGATATAATAAAATTACAAAAGATTAATGAAACAATTTAGTTTTTTAAAAAGATAAATAAAATTGCCAACTCTTTAGCAGCCTAGATGTGAAATCATTGGTAAGACAATAAAATGTTAAAATAGTAAGAATATTATTTGAACAATGTCTATATCAATTAATAATTCTCTGAGAAACACAGTATCCAATTAATGTTAGGGAAGTTGAGCAAATTTTGACAAATTGAAACAAGCCTAGGAACAGAGTACTGCACATGAAATAAAAGCCCATTAAGAGACCCATGTGTTGCTGAAAGCATTGCTTCTTACCTTGAACTTCTGGTGCAATGGCTGGGGAACATCCAGCTCACAGTCCTGTGTGAACCATGCTACATTCCCCATTACAGTCCCTGTAGGGCCCAGTGTCAATAAGGTACAGTGTCAATAGAAATGACGCACAGTGTTTGCCAAGTGCTTTATTTTGCTAAAATAGCACAGTTAGCTTAGGGGAACTTGATAGATTAAACATTATATGCAATATTGAAAATATAGATTTATCAATATACAACTGAAAAAATTTCAAGTCTTCAGAAAGCGTATTCGGCACTATGAACACTGTCTCTACAGAAATTTCTTCTCCTTCCTCCTCCCACTCCCAATTTAAATCAACTAATTAATAACTGCTGTAACTAGAAAGGAATGATTAACTCATTAACTTAATCATTGTCATACTTGTGAATATGGACTTGTACCAGAGCTAAGAGGTTAATGAATTCAAATATATTGTCAAAGCCACCTATGGTTTCAAAAAAGAGGAAGCTATGTTCTACATAGTTTCTATGCTGGAGCAGCAAAGCACAGCTGTGATAGAATTTGTACTCGCATGAAGTTATTTAAATCATATAGTGGATGGGAAATAAATTAGCATTTCTCTTTATCACTATTGCCAATGTTACTGTTACCTTCAAGGTTTCTTCCATCAACAGTGTTATAATCACATGCTCAAGTGTTTCTTGCTAGTAAGGCGTTGGCTTGCTGGAGAACAGCCTGCTTACATGTAGAGAGGTTTCTTTTCTGGAATTGTTTCTGGACATTTTGCCTTTCTAGAAATGCTTTACAGGCATGGTTTCATCTAGTATATGTTAAAAACTTCTAGACAACTGTCTCTAGCATAGCTCCCTCTGAACTTATTACTTGTTCTTTACATGACTTTTAGGTGTCACGCTAATGGAAGATTTTCTACTTGTTAGTAGAAAAGACACAGTCCTTGTATCAGCAGCATTACAATCAATCTGGGTGGATAAAGTCAATAAAGAACAAAACTAAATACCTAAATGTACAGCATTTCAACTGTCTTGACATAGGAAAGAGCTTGGGAATCTAAAGAACTTGAAATAAGACATGTGTCTGTGCGTGCGTGTATGGGAGAGAGAGAGAGAGAGAGAGAGAGAGAGAGAGAAAGAGAGACAGAGAGAGAGGGAGAGAGAGACAGAGAGAGAAAGAGAGATATTTTGTTTTGACTGGAGAGTAAAGGAGAAGGCTCTACAGAGGCTTTCCTGACCATGGCTAGGAAGAAAGAGTGAACTAAGAATTTCATTTTTTCTAAGATAACTAAGATTTTTGTTTGAACAATGCCATTGTTGCCTATGGAGAAAGTGATGCTGTAGAGAACAGAATGAAAGCATACACACACTGGCCTGGCAGACAGTGGGCGGTGCCTAAATAGAAGGTAGCCGTGGAGAAGAAAGGGATATGTGTTAGCGATAGAGCTGAGAGACAGAAGTTGATCTAACAACGAGCAGTTGGTATAGATTTGACAAAAATCTCATTTGTCCATAAATGCCACACTCTCCACAAGATTGTATGACAGCTGGGTAGACTATTTTGAGGAGAGATACCTCTATGTGGTGTGACTCCAGGGGTCCATTATAACTTTTCCTATGGATGGTGTAGCCTTGAGCCATGTCATAGTGCCCCTGTGGATGCAGAATATTAAATGTTCTTTGCTGCTTAGCATTATAAAATGGGATGCTGTGTTCAGTGCTGTCATGCATGATTTCTTTGGGAAGCTATGAACTAGGAAGTATACTGGAACGTGCAATTAAATCAGTCCCTAGGAAGGAGATACATTTTACTAGTTGCTTTTCCCCAAGGAAGGCACTAAAATGTTCACTTTTGCTGTGGTACAATTATTGTTCAGTGCTTTGCTATTGTACAGTTTCTGTGCTTGTGTGCTTGAACTAGAGGTCTCAGAATTATATGCTAGCAGAAGCTCTGCTTCCACTGGTGAGTTATCCTGTATGTACCACGACTCACCTTTTCAATGCAGAGCCATATGTGGGCTGATGGTAGGTGTTTGTGTGGAAAGAGACAAATATATCAGGAGAGGCATGCACTGTTTAAAGGTCCTCCAAGTTGAGATTTACTGAGCAAGAGTGTAAATCTAAAGAGTGCTGTGGCATGTTCAGGGCAGTATAAAAGGGAAATAGGCGACATTTCAAGAAGGATTAGATCTATTGACATCATAAGCAATTATCAATAGGCCGAGCAGGGAGGAGAGATGGAAGCTAATGAGGAAAAGAGAGAATTTTACTCAGACATGTGCTGTTGGAGTATGGTTCTGTTGTGCAGGCAGGATTGTATTATTCAAAAGCAGCAGTGGATTTTGGGGGCTGTTTTCTCTGATTTGTCCTGCTTTTTTCCTTCCTTCCTTCCTTCCTTCCTTCCTTCCTTCCTTCCTTCCTTCCTTCCTTCCTTCCTTCCTTCCTCCTTTCTTTCTTTCTTTCTTTCTTTCTTTCTTTCTTTCTTTCTTTCTTTCTTTCTTTCTTTCTTTCTTTCTACTATAAGGCCTTACTCTTCAGCCTAGCCTGTATTAAAACTGAGAATCCTCTTACTTCTACCTCCTGAGGGCTGGGATCATAGGCACATGTTAACCACAGAGAGCTAGAAGGACAGTTTTAATGTTCTATAGAAGAAGTTACTGAACTATGATTGGAAAAGATTGGACTAGCCTAATGATTTAAAGTACCCCAAATAAGTGGTTCTGGCCTTTTAGTGAGGGGTTTATTTTGTGGGTCTGATGTATGGATGGCAATCGTGTGGGTTTTATCTGTTAACCCTAGCTACCAACATCACAAGCTTTAATGCATATAACTTAATACATCGTATATCACACATACACCAATATATAGAGGATTATCCAGGAATAGAGAAACAGTCAATTGTATTCTTTAAAATACCAACATTTAAACATGCTCCTAGGAATTTCATGGGCTTTTGTGGATACTGTTATTATCAGTGTACAAGCCAAGGATCTCAGACTCAACGTTTTTCTCTCGCAGTCTATAGTGGTAACATTAACTCTGCTTTAATGAAGTGAACTTTTTAGATGATATAAAATTGAACACATTATATACTAAAAGAAAAGGAAAATTTCCATATGTTCATGTTCTGCAAAACAGTAGAGAAAGCTGCAATGAAGTGTGTGTCCCTGTTTTCGGATTTCTTGCTGATTTGATAGATTGAACGCTAATTAACACAGGTGCTTGTTAGACCAGATCCTGGTCACCAGGAGGGAAGCTGCTGCTGTCTGTGGTATGGGTGCTCTGAGCACAGAGCAACCACTGTTAAACATCTAAACAAAAGAAAATGCCGCCTCCTGTCATGTTCCATAATAATTGTTCAACTCAGTTTTAAGTAGTTATCATTTTATTTCATAGAAACATAAAACTAAAGCAGGCTCCAGTGTCAGTAATGCACAGGTTGATATGGTGATGCTTTCAGCTTGTCAGCACCTTACCACAGCCCAGTGAAAGCTGCAAATGAAACTCTCCAAAAGTCAATGGGAGGCCCAACCAAGCTACCACATGCTGACTCCTTACTGTGTTCTGTTATTTGGGCAATGTGTCTTGGGGAAGCCAGCCAGGCTGGCTGACATGAGCCCACCCACTCCGTTTTTCAGAATTTCAGTGGAGTAACTTCTATTTACTCTTTAAAGCAGTGTAGTCAGTTTTCAGGGATGAGTCCCATTTGTAGAAAGCTCTCTAACACACATTTAGAATTGCTCAAGGGGTATTTTCTCCACCACAAATTTCATTAAGATAATTCTTATGTTTTGTTCAAAACTATGCCCCATAACCTTGTTCTAAATACTTGAAAAATATTTTGAGATAACTGGAAATTAAAAATAAGTTACCCAAAACATTGATATAATAATAATAAAAAAAAGACACAATAATTTTAGAATATACTGGTATATTATTTGAAATGACATTATATCAGTTAAAGAAAATCATTGGCTTGGATATTAAACAAAATGAAAAGTTTGATTAGTGGACAATTGTTTTACATTTCGCATCCCAATCTCATTCACTGCTCTGAGAGCTGATGTTGAGTCGTCTTTGAGGGTGTGTTCTCACATGGCTATTCCTTACTCTCATTCTTCCCGATGTGCGCTGAGGACGTTCTTAAGATCTTCAAACTAGTTTGAGGTTTCAGTTACTTTTACTAAATCTCCTAAGAATTTCTTGTAAGGTTTGGCTGCTCCTCAGATGCCTGCCATATGTCCATCCTTTAAGAGTTTCCATTGCCCTCTCTTGACCAACTACAGTTTCCCCCTGATTTGCACGGATGTAAGTTACACCCTTAAAGTAGCATTGAAGCCCCCGTTGTTCTGACTCTGAGGAGGACTGGAAGCTAGACTCCTTCAGGACATGAAGCCAATGAGTCTACAGCACAACTCTATGTTTCCAGTGTGGCAGCACGGACTCTTCAGGCAGTGTTTGGATACTCATGTTAGTCGCCTGGATAGCAAGCTTTTCATCACTGACTGCTGAGCCTCTAGTGGATCTCAAACTGTGATTTAGAATACTCTGCTGACAATGAGAGTGATGACGTGCGTGTCAGCTCAGTTTTGCAGGGTTTCGATCAGAGCAGTTCTGCAGTACAGTGTGGCTGTGTGGATTAACAGAATAAGTCTTCACCTGCAAGCGGGGACGAGAATAAGTCATTCTAGAGGTTCTTGCCACTGTGCTATCAGCGATTTTAAAAGTCCCTTAGAGTCACTTCCTTTTGTACACCCCACAAACAGTAGCCTTTTTCTTCATTTTTGCCTGATGCAACACCAATTCTTATGCATCAATCTGGAACCTGGGACGGTGAGGTGCACTGGTGAGTGGGTAATTTTTAATTTCTATTTCTACATTATACATATGCCTAATCAGCCTTGTAGTTTGAATAAGTAGTAGAAGCTATGCTATATATTTGAGCTATTTTGAAATACTGAAAACATTCCGTCTCTTTCAAAATTGGCCACATCTTTTTTTGATACTTTTCCCACTCTGAACATAAAACAGGTGTGCCAGCAATCATTGGCACAAAGTGGAAACTTTTTGCATTGAGGACTGATCATTTTTGTAGTTCATTTCATCTTAGTCATCAATGTTGATTCAGAGATATTAAGTATGGTAATAACTTGAAGCCAAATTAGTCAAGATTTGGCCAGCGTTAACCAGGGTTTGCTTTAGCTGTGGGAGGAACTTGCAAAAGGCAATATTGATTACGTCTGGGATATGCCAATTATAATTTGACATTCTGATTTCTGTTTTTTGTTTAACTTAGAAGCAGATTCTGCTTTGCTCTATTTGTGAAAGACAACTGGATGAGTGGAGATTACTATGCCACGAGACTACAAATGTATCTGAAATCAGAGGCAGACAGAAAATGGTACTTCATTTGTGCTGCTTCTGGTCGGGCACAGGTGAGGAATTTTACCAAATGGTGTTATTCTGGTAAAAAGGGAAGGATGGAGAGAATAAGAAAGCCAGGAAGGGATGGATGCCTGAGATAGATGTAAAACAAAACATAATTAAGTACTTGAAAGACTTGATATCTGATTTTAGTGACCGCAGCAGTGAGGACATTCTGTCACCCTGAGAGAAGGTGATTGAGGAATGAAAGCATGCAGAATGGGTTGTCACCTGGTGTTTTAGAGGAGTTACACATTTTAATTAACACTGCCTACACAATGACAAAGATGCTCCCAGCCAGAATTTACACTTTCCTAGCAAGCAGGACTCCTCTTGGTTTTGGATGAGAAATGAAGATGCTTGGAGCTCCATGCAACAATGAATTATGAGGTTGATCACTCATACAAGGACCTAGAAGACAACTTGGAAACTTTTATTAAACACGAAGAAAATTGGGAAAGAACAGAATCTGAGACGAGATTTGTGACAGAACTTTGATCCTCGTGGTTAGTGGTCCTTATGGCTAGTGCAGAAGTGTCCTAGAGAGAGATATTTCCCTCTATCCTACAGCAGAGATTCAGAAATTCAGTGGACAGCTGGAGATACTCTGCTTGCAGTCGGAGAACAGCTTTTACAGGACAGGAACACACACACATGAAGTGTTCCTACCTGCAACTCTGGCTGGGGAACAAAGGTCCACAAGCTAAAGCCATGGAGAAAATGCAGCAAAAAATCTTTGGAGTCATTTAAATGTTGGACTCTATAAACAACGATGATGCTTCTTAACAGGGCACCCTGGAATAAGTGGCCACAGATTGTAATGCAGAAGCAGCAGAAGGAATTGAACGGATCAACCCTAGGGGGAGTACTGCACTTCCCTGGTCAAGGCAAGTGTTGTTGCAGGGTCCCAGCCAGAAAGTTTCCATGGAATCTCCAAAAATACCTGGAGCAGATGAATCTGTTTGTAAGTAAGGCCTGAGAACATAGGGTCTTTCCATGATTAGGTAAGGACTGGCCTATCTCTTCTGACTTCTTGTCATTACATCACACAGTCAGTGTCAATGGAGTGTGGGGGAAAGAAACGCAAAGTGAGAGATTTCAAGAAAGGAAGGTGGTCTGTGTGCTGCTAGGCTTAGCTGGGTTACGGTGGGGAGACTTGCTTGTGAATGAAATCTGAAATGTTAAGTAATATGATTACATGTTACAATTTTTGAGTGATATGTTAACATGACCCATTAGAAATAAGAAAGCTGTCCTGAAACCACAGGGCCTGTCTCACTTTTAACTCACTGACATGATAAATGTTCCCCTGTGGTCATGTTTAAAAGACAGAGATAGAAATCATGAAACAGGATGAGTATTATTCCAAAGCACAGGCATCAGAGGAGAAGGCATTAGAAGAATTAAAGGTTTACTTTACTTGAATGGCTGATAGACTCATTGAGGACACTGTGTACAGATGGAGGAGGAGGGTTCTCTCTCTCTCTTTTTTTTAATTTGCAACACTTTTCCTCCTTTCTTCATGTATGTGTATTTGCACATCTGCACATACATTCACATCCATGTTACCTTTTTCTGTGTCCCAGTGTTTCATTCACCCAGTCCCTGTTGTGTTAATTTTTCTTAGGGAGAAATGAACAAAAGCCTTTTCACCCCAGAGACGGCATTGATGGATCAACTAAACATTTCACCCAAGTCTACCTTGGAGAACAACTGAGTTTATTTATTATCTAGAGGAGCATGGGCAATGTGCTGGCAGCTAAACCCCCATAAAAAGTCTTTCCTTTCATTAACTTTAACTTCTTACATATTATAAGGGAGTGGCAGAGCCTTATACCTTTTGTGAGTCTCCTCTTGGATCTCTTGCAGACTGCCCCATGTGTATTAGGAGCATCAGCTTCTCTCCACAAAGGGATGTTATAGGTTCCATCTATGCTGCCTTGTGTGCATAATCATAGCTACTCTGGTTCCATTGCAGCAATGAGCAAACTACACTCCAACAACAGCATTGCACAACAGCAAACTACACCCAATTCTTCCAAAAAAAAACCCTAAGTGCTTTCCGGATATTGAACCAGGAATTGGACAGCCATGAGCTTGCTGATGACCACCTATCTTTGATAAACTTTCAATCTGTGAACATACTGTTAGAGCTGGCATTGGTAACTTCATTAGAATCACTGGGGGACCAAGCAGACCTTTATGTCTTAGCAGAGGACATTTAAGATGGCCTCTCAGCTGGAATAAACTCCAAGCTGCAGCTGTGGTTGGGAAAGAAGATGATATATTCTTTCTGAAAAGGTCTTGTTCTTGAGTAAGTACACACACACACACACACACACACACACACACACACACACATATATATATATGCAAGTGGTACATACTTTACAATTGTTTTAAAATCTTGGCATTTTTCTAGCACCTAGAACAACTGAAATTTGTTGACCCTAATCTTTAAAATGGAGCGAGCTATATTAGACTTGAGTGTTTGTGAGGATCCGATTTGTTATTATACTGAAAGTATGTATTTTTCACACTTTCATGCCATTCTGTAGACAAAAATTCAAACCATTTCCACAATGTGGAAAGTGCAGTAAGTGTGCAGTAAGTAATGTGAGGCACAGAGGGACAAACGAGATGGACACAGCAATCGAACTGTCACAGATCCTCGGTACTGTTCATGGTTATGTAATACTCCCTAGAAGGAAATGATGCATTCCTCGGATACAAGGAACAAGGACACCATGAAAAATGGCAGAAATATGTTAACAAACAGGAACTTTTAGAGTTTCAAAGAAGTGCTGTGAGCGTTTGGACACAGTTGTATGAGGTGGCTAAGTGCAACTGGATGCCTTAGGGTTACACCTGGACTTGACTCTGGGATTACAGAATAACATCTCAGTATGTTCAAATAATTAGATATAAAAATAGTTTAAGCAAATGTGGGCAAAAGCTGAAGATAAACATCAATGGATTATACTTGTGAGAAAGCAGAGACATAAACATCCATGGATTGTGCTTATGAGAAAGCGGGGACATTCGGTGTGTGGGGGTCCACTTGCAGGAAAGAAGCCAATTAGTGGCTGATCCTTAGGGAGTGGATATTCTCTCTTCAACATGAATCGATTATTAGAAAAAGACCCTCATAGTTTTCGGTGGTAACAAAGAGTTGCTTGAAGAAAATTAACCAAGTTTAGGTTGTAGGTGCATTAGTTGAATGGAGAGGCTAGAATGTGTAAAAGTATTTACATATCACTAGAATTCCCAGGCTGGAGGATCCTGACCTAGAAGGGTAAGTGTGGGGAAAGTGGACAAAAGGTTGATACCAGAGGAGGCCAAAATTATGACATTCGAATTAAATTGTAGAGAAGAGAATTATTACACTGAGAGACAAGTAGAACCCAGAGAGACAAATATCAAACTCCTGAGGCTGGGAGATTGGACTGACACAGGGTGATAGGGAGTTCAAGCCAGCCTAGTTATACAGGGAGTTTGGGTTTAGATTTAGCTACACAAGACTCTCTTGTTCCTGCAAACCCAAACCAAACCACTTAACAGGAAACAGCACCAGCGGCGGCAGCAGCAGCAGCAGCAGCAGCAGCGGCAGCGGCAGCAGCAGCAGCAGCAGCAGCAGCAGCAGCAGCAGCCGCAGCCGCGGCAGCGGCAGCAGCAGCAGCAGCAGCAGCGGCAGCGGCAGCAGCAGTAGTAGCGGCAGCAGCAGCAGCAGTAGTAGCGGCAGCAGCAGCAGCAGCAGCCGCGGCAGCAGCAGCAGCCGCCGCAGGGCCTAGTTTTTAAAAAGACATGAATGTGTGCTGGAAACTATTTGAATGGAGGAGGCCAGGGGTGTTGGGAGGGGAGGATGACAGAAAGCGAAGGGGTAAAAGTGACCAACAATGAAAGCTGTGACTTTGCAAACTATTATATGCAAATAATGATAAAAGTAAAGAAACTCACCAGATTGGGAGAAGGTTTACACTTCAAACACTGCATGGAGTTGTCCACAAACCAGTTCTGCTTATGGGAATTTTTGTGATGGGGCCATTGTTTTCAGGGTCCAGACATTTATGATTCCAAGAAACTGGTTTAAAATTTTTGATGAGTTTCAATTATTTTCAGTTTGCATTTATAGACTCCTAGGAGTCTAATGGTTTCTGTTAGTGTACCCCTCTTCCACAACAAATTTCGGTGTCCACACTCGGATTGAGATTGGATATCCTGTGTTCCATTGGCAGTACTGCCTCTTGGCCAACCATTTGTTGTTAGTGATCACTACATTGAGTGTTCTATTACACTTTCTTCTGTATGATAAAAATAGAAAGCACAAGAATGACATTATTAGTCTTAATAAATGTAGGTTTCATAAAGTTGGCATAATTAATGGAAAGATGGAAACGATTAAGTGTCCTAAAAGTGGCAAGATTTCTGTCTTGACCTGTGATGCAATTATGAAAAAAACCATAAAAACTGCTTATAAATTATAAGATATAATACAAGATTTGTATAATTTAATAACCCTCATTATTATTTAGCAGTGAACTTTGAGATGAAAGATTATAATTTAGTAATCTTATATCCATTTCAGCTTACAAATTTATTAATATATTATATATGAATATAAAATTTCTTATATATTGTTTCTAGGATATTGAAATTTATTTTTATCGTTATTAATTAAGAAAATACAGCTATTTTTATAATCACACAGAACTGTATTTTAAACACACTCACATAGCTGATCCCTAAGTGTCAATATTTGAAGATGAAAATGGGACATCATATTTTTAAAGAATCACATGCAATAGTCTGTGAATAATAATCCAAACATATTCTCTCACTGTTAAAATTAGACTTAATCACTTATATTGTAATAATTAACTCTTTGGTGATTAGTTCTAAAGTATAATGCATTATTGGCAATTTTGCAAGTGAAGTTTAGTGTTTATTAAGGAAATAAATATTTAATTTATTAAGCCAACACATATATTTTGTTATAAAGTATAAGTAAAACATAATTTTCAAAAAATTTACTTAAACACAGAAATCACTGTTCTTGATTCCCTGTCCCCATTAAATTGTTGATATTCTTTAAATTAATAGCAAAAAAATACAAAATGAATACTTTTGGTCCTATT